>NC_091119.1:157391542-157591542 GCF_040183065.1 Periplaneta americana
TCGAACATTTACACCATCTTCAATCACTTGTTCCACAATTACCTTGTTTGTTTCTGGCTCCAATTTCGTTCGAGGTATCCTATTGAAATAGTTATAACAATCATATTTAATTATTATTTTAAGTACTCGTCTATTTTTTTTTAAATGCCATGTGTGTCAAATCTCTACTTGGTCTTGGTTACTAATTAAAATATTTACAAAGTTCTTTGTGAAAGGAACTAATTGTAAATATATCAATTGAAACAAACACTACAGAAGCAAATAAAATGACATGTATTTTCAATTTCACTCACCTGGATTCTTACAAACTGGAACAATAAAACTACAGTTTTCAAAATCAAAATAGACAAGAAGTGCTAGGTCAGCTGTTTATCTTTGCACTTCCTTTTCGAGCAGAAATATTATCTTTACCCTTCAGAGGAAACATGTTACTAGAAGATGGCAGTCGACAAATTGCAGGGTTTTTAAATAATTGAGATGGGTCAAACCTCCCCTATGGTCAAACATCCCTAGTCTCCCCTATGCGAGAATGCATTGTTGCTAATTTACTCTCATTTGTTATCAACATCCAATTGGTATAACATCCAAGTCCTCTTCTATTAAAGATACTACTATTTTCCCTATTGTTGGATATTCCTTTGCTTTTAATAATCATAAACATAGTGACGAACTGCTTTCTGGAAATAATTATTAATTTTGTAACAAAATTTTCATATTTACCCATTTTCTCGCATTTTGTGAAAATTGATTCCTTTTCCCTTTTATACACATTGTTACAAATATGTACAACAGAGTTTTCTGGATATTCAAAGCAGTAGCAGTTCTGTTAGTATATTTTGTAACCTTCTTTGAAAAATAGGCTCCTGGATAAGAAAGCGTACACACCAGCTTGAACTCGAAAAAAAAAATGTTATTACCTAGTCCAGTAAATATTTTAAAAATGTTATATGAGGCTATGTTGAATTACTTTTATGTCTTACACTTTAAATATCACAATCATTATAATATAGGAAATATTGTTCTTAAAATAACTAAAGATTACAGCAAAGGAATATCTCCACTACATTACTCACTGACTGTTAGGTTGCAAGATCTGGTAACATTGGTTACTACTAACCGGGCACTGACAAAATGCTAGAGGAAAGTAGTTCTTCTCACGGTGTAGTACATTGGTACATATTTTGAAAGAAATGTTGGTACTTCTGTTCAAAAAGTTCAGTATCACAAACGAAATTTGAATTGCATTTAACCCTTTACTGATTATAGTTTACTGCTCGTTTAAACATTATATCCACATTAGATCATACTGACTAACAAGTGGTTGAAGTATTGTTCGTCATGAATTTGTACCATTTGTGTAAAATAGTGACTAATACAACAAGTATATACAGAATAGGCGAAAAGTCATTTCATTACATCTGTTTATTTTTCCTGCAAAACAAATCTGTGCATGAAAAATATGTCGGTGATACATGTATGACATTTGGTAGCTGTATTTCGAGGTGTGATCGTGGCAGGAAACGTGTGGCAGACCTGAGGAAAACCATAAAACATGGAAATTCCCAGGAATTCCAAAAATGCAAGATGATGAGAATACAAGAGTTTTTTCAATGTGTAGGAGAGTTGTGGCTTCTGTGAAAGTCCACGAGTAACCACATACCAGAAAACCATGTAGTCATATATCATACGCCTGTCCAAATCTCTGTCTGTTAATTCACTGATGGTCACAGGGCTAAAAGATTTCATTTCCAAGTCTTTCTTCATTTGGTCGCACATTGTTGATTATGGCACTTGCAACCCAGTGGCAAAATTTCTTATTGATTTCATCAGCTATCAATCCACTGACTTGACGACAGTAGCACTAGTTTCTCGCTGGATGGAGGGTCTCCCACTTGGCTTCGTGTCTTTAAACACATTCGGTGCTGAAAGCTTCTCTTGCCACTTCAACAAGTTATCTCTGCTCAGTGGTGCCTTACCAAAACCAGCCCTGAAATCTTGCATGATACTCATGGGTTTTCTGGTAGCTGCTCGTGAATCCACACGGAAACCACAAGTCCCTTTTCCACACTGAAAATTCTCGTATTCGCCTCACCATCTTGCATTCTTGGAATGACTGGGAATTCCTGAGTCTTGTGTTTTCTCTCAGGTTCACTAGATATCTCCCTTTATGATCACACCTCGAAATATGTTTGCCAAATGTCATTTGAGTATCACTGACACTTTTTTCATGCACAGAATTGTTTTGCAGGAAAATAAACAGGTGCAGTGAGACTTTATTTTTCGCATTCTGAAGCTGAGCATAGTAAAAAAAAATATATTTATGAAGACAATTCGTACTTGAAAGCTACATAATTATATATGATTGTGCTGTCATGATTGCTTATAATTAAGGGATTTGCTGGAAGAGCATATATGTACCAATACAAACTGACCTATGTGCCTGCTCTTTTGGCAGATCCCTTAATTACTTCAACTAAGTTACATGCAAAATTTTTCTTTCAAATTGAGACAGAAAATAGTTTTCTTTACACGCCATCCACAACACAAAATGTGTAAGTCACTGCCAGAACAGCCACAATGTGGAGATTCTGGAATTGTTTTCATTACAAAAATGTTTTGACATATAAATAAAACTTTTCTTGTGTGATGGAAATTATTTTATGTCCGGTATTGTTCTTCAGTTCTTTCCAGTTGCGTCGTATAATTTATAGCTTCATCATGTGCAAGACTGCCTGCTTGGGATATAACATGCATGTAAATCATGTGACTGTTTTTGAACACAACTGTTTGCTACTACCGGAATTATTTCAAAATCTGAGAGTAAATATTAGTTGTTCCTTCTTCATTACTGCAGGTGCGGGCTTTACATTAATATAGAAACCGTGTATTCTTCCTTGTATATCCAATATATTTGTAATGTATTGGTACGCAGAAGATTTCAGTTCAGTACTTTGTAACAGAGCTTCAGGAAACAAGAAGTTTAAAACCAAATAAACACAAAAATTAGTTTCGGAATATGTATGATAAGAACTTGGTTGTGTTAAATATTATTAACGTACCTTGTTAACATGTTTCGACCTATTTTCGGTCATCTTCGGAACTGTTCCGAAGATGACCGAAAATAGGTCGAAAGATGTTAACAAGGTACGTTAATAATATATAACACAAAGTTCTTATCATACATATTCCGAAGTGATACAGTGTTAAAAGTTGTGTAATCAAGATGTACAAAAATTAGGAAATCTTTGTATTTTTACAGAATATGTGTTGGATAAAATAGGCATCTGGCCTGAAGACCTGAAGAACAATATCTCAGAAAAAATGGTTTCCATCCCCAAGAAGATGGTAATTTTTTAAGATACTAGAAATATATAGTAAAGAAGGTTGTCGCCATTTTTAGTCATTATCTTTTAATGTGGACATATTTTTGTTATAAAATAATTAGTTTGTATGATTGACACATCAGTTCTCTTCCCACCTCTTCGAGCAGTGTTGCATGTTGGCATTCATGCTGTAAAGCTATAAACTTCTCCTATGTAGTAACGATTATACATACCAGAATATTGAACACTAATGTATACTGTGATCTTCATTCAAGTTTTTCCTCAAACGGAATTTTTGTGCCTTAAATTGACAAATTGTTTTACATTGGATTTATGTCAAATGTAAACTTTAAATATTACTAGTGTCCATAACAAAGTTCTATTTTAGTGCAGTAGTAAAAAAATAAATAAGTATACTTTCATGATTATTTAGAAAATAAATGTAAGTAATTAATACCATGCAAAAGTGAAAAGCTATTCCGTGATTCCTATTATGTGAACTATAACACTTCTATTTACTAAAAATATTTATTTACTTACTACTCAATTAAGGATGCATTTTCTCAACCATTGCCCCCCCCCAAAAAAAACTTGTGCCTGTAATCAGAGGCATAGCATCCATATAAAAACTGTAAGTGCCACTTTCCAAAGAATTGTTAAAATATATATAGATATATCTTGACACCATTACTACATTATAAATAATGTTTAGTATGACTGGAATGATGAAGAAAGTTATTATCGTTATACATATTCTTCGTTCATATCATTTTTATAAACTGTTAGCACTGCAGGACAATATTTATGGTTCCAATATCTTAATATATATATATGTGTAAGGAATTTATTGAAAAATGCAGCTTCCCTTCAATCAGAAGTTGCTATTCACAAAGCGTACCAAAAAATAAAAGGAACAGGAAATATATGGATTTGATGCATACAATTCAGAGCTAGTTAAAATTTTAGTTACAAATTTTTCAAATAAGCCAAAATGATATAAAATCGTATTACATAAAAGTTAAGTAACATACAGATGATTTTTTTAAGATTAGTAATGATCCTCTTATTACACAAAGGACCACTGTCTTAATAAAGGTGTTGTAACAGGATTTGGCAAAATGTAACCTGTAATTTAATGTCAAAATCACAATCTCCAAAACTTTGGTATAAGCTGTATTCCTCTCTTATTACTTTGAATATGTGAACTTTCTTTATTATAGATTACAGAATCACATCTTAAAATAAATGCTATTCAGAAAATATGCATATTCTTAAGGGTGTACTCTTGAGTAAAAATATGGTTTTATAAAATAATGATGTACATATATTTTAAGACAGATAAAAATATCACATTCACAATATTAAGGTGAACATTTTTACAAACCTCTCCTCCTGTTTTGATTTATATTTAAAATATGCAAAAACAAATGTTACATTTGTGTATTTTAATTATAATAATGACACGTGTGCTTAATAATATTACAGACTATAAAGACTTATTCAGTAATTTATCACACAGAAGGTTGTTCTGAAATTCAGTGAATTCTTCAATTGCTATTAGCATTATGTTAGTGGAACTGCATATGTCAAGAATTATTTTTTCATTGTGAGAGGTTTTGTTATGGAGTTTGTTATTTATCTATTGCAAAAGTCAACAACCAGGTTCTGGGTAAGTAATCCATTTTCTCAAAGTCAGTTGCCTGTTTAAAACAAAAAGTATCAATTGCTATATCAAGACATTTAAGTTGTCTTTAGTTGCAGAATTTTTTTAATGAGTGCTATTTCCTTAAATCTGCCATTTCATTGAGGATTTGAGGACTTTTCATCTTCAGTGTCCATTTTACGTTTACTATTATGTCCGGAGAAAAACATTTTAGTATACTTGGTTTTAAGGTACTGAACGAAGGTAAGTCATTCTCTAATTTGACGTATCAACAGAACTGTTTTTAAACTCCTGAATTATTCGAAAATATGATAGTGCTTGAAATATATGATGTATGTTGGAAAGGCTGAATGTGTTGCTTTAGAACAGCTTCAGATATACTTTATTTTCTTTTCAGCTGTTTAAAAATAAGAATATGCTACAGTTCTCTCAACTGCTAAATATACTGATATTGTTTTTTGATTATAGACACATGTATATCGTTTCTTTTTATTTCTAAATACCAAGACACTAGTAGAGAGGTCTGAAGTCGTGTGGAATTAATATGTATTAGGACACACATCTCTATGAACAAAAGTTTAAGCACATTCTTCATACTTCACTGTCTAAAAAATACAGCAGGATAAAAGCTGCTTTATAATATGTTTCAGCTTACTAGTTAATTAGAATTGTTGTATGAAAGTATTAATACCTATGAAATAAAAATTATTATTGTCCATGTAAGTCATGGCAATTCTTAAAGCATTCACATATATTAAAATAATTGAAAGGACAGTACACCAATATGCCTCAACCCTTACATTGCTGGAGTACTACTGAATTCAGGTATTTATAATCATATTTATGTTTACATCTTGAGAAAACTATCCAGTAAAATTAACATTTTCTTAATGGCACAAAATTTAATAGTATTAAACTTTTATTTGGTTCCTTTCTTCTATCACATTATTGAATATTCACCCACTTTCTGTAGAAAAGACTGATTTTTTTTTAAATTTCATAATGAAGTTTCATGATACATTTACAGGAGTTCTGAACTAAATGAAAAGCATGAAGTTCCCTAAAATTACGTATTTAGTCTACACGAAATAGATAATTTAGTAAGCAACAGAATAATATAATGATTTTATAGGTAGTTAATAAAATATAAACTATTTTAAGTTACATGTAAAGTATGTATTATGGAACTAAGCATGTTCTGTCATTAATTATTGAAACAGGTTTTTCTTCTTTCATTTGATTAATAGGGCCTACTCCATTGTCTATTTTATTTGAAACGTGTTCTTAAAAATAAATATATTACTTTACTTATCAGCAATAATGAAATGGATAGTGCATATAGACCTGAAACGAATTTGTATTTGTTTGAATTTTTCATTTAATAACAATAATAATAATAATAAACACTTCATTTGTGCAAAATATATTAACATTCATTCAGAAATTGATCATTCAAAAGTTTTAATTTCCACATGACAATGTATATATGAATTCACGCCATGTAATATGTACAATAATCTGTTTAACAATTATTATTACCTTCCTTTTATGTTTTTCTAAATTGTTCATGACTTCTGGTTTGTTTTCTTATCCAGAACTTCTATGGCCATCTTATATTTCTGTAAAACAGGCTCCATGTGGAATAAAAAAAATCGAGTAGGGAAAAAGTATTATTGAACTGTGAACCAAATGTTCAGTTTATTTTATTTCTTCATTGTCTATTCTATCACCCACTATCCTTTTTCGTCCTCACATTTACTGTGTGTTTCAGAATATGGGAAAGGGAAGAAGTAAATTTGAATTTGTGGCTTCACTCTACTGTTAGATTGTGTATACGATTCAATATCATAGTTTAACAATTTGTAGACAAACTATAAAAATCAGAATAGTCTTTCAGTCATCATTAGAAATGCATATTCTATAGTGTACACTGGAATAATGTGCTAAAATTCGGAACCATTTTATACAAGATTATACTTAAATACGTAAATGTGAAACTTTTATTCTTGTGCTCCAACTATATGTAAAATATGCATCTATCTATAAATTTTCTATGTTATATATGAATGAATATACATGACTAATTAGTTATGTTTTAGTTATAAAATATGTTAATTTGAGCCATGAATTTGTGAACACGTTTTTCACTAGGCATCATGTAAATACACAATATGTTTATAAATATGCCAGAACATAAAAGAAATGTGTGGTTCAACATAGAGTTCAAATGCATACTTTTTAAGCTTAAGGTGCAGTATATATAAAATATGTTGTCAATTAATTTAACGTAATTCAGAGATATTTTATTTTACAAATGTGGATTTGTTTTGTCTCGAGAAAATACCTGAAAAATAACCAGGTTATTGGTTGAATGTTAATGAGGAAGAAGGAATGTGCATTATTGCATTAATCTTCCATTAATGGTAACATAAGAGTATCACTGATAGAGCATAGAATAGTCTATATGATACTTGTATATTTAATTTAGACCCGAGTGCTGCAATGTGTTTTCCAAATATATAACAACTCGGGCTGGGGACATTGATGAATAGCAAGTTATTCAGTTTAGTCAATAGTTACAGCTTTGATTCCTTGAATACATGTTCCAAAATTGTATGATTTGTAACATTAAGACACAGTGCATTTCATATGGTATTGTAAAATGTTTTGTTTTTGTACAGATGACTTCAAAGTTAAATGATCTCTTCAATATCATCGTGTTTTAATAACCTTTATTATCCTATAATATTCATGCAGTTGTATCACTTTTATAAACAAATTTAAGTATGCAGATCATCGAAACTCCAAGGATAGGTGTAATTACTTCTTTGTGTTGTCGAAACAAAAAAATTTTAATTACAATGACTGTAAAAACCCTCTATCAAATTTCTGTATATTAACATAAAGATAATTCTAAAAAGAAAGTGAAGCCTGAGAAGTTCGTTACAGGGGGACTTCTGTGAAGTGGTTTTTTTTTTTCCTCTTTTTTTAGGTTTTGTTAGGGAAGGACTACTAATTTTAGGAAAGATACTTTGTTCTTGAGACAACTGCAACGCACTGAAAATGTTACACATACCAAAACAGTGACCACTACTAAAATTCAAGTAATCTACTATACCGGTACTGACTGCTCATAACATAATTCACAAGTAAGCCTAATTTGTCCTAGACAGCCACTGAAAACTTAATAGCTATTAATAAATGCATTTCTAGTTCAGTAAATTTTTACTCTCTTTCTTTTATGTATGCCTGTGCCCTTTAATTTGAATAAATTATTCACAACAGTTAATAAAATAATTTCAAAGCTTTTTGTTTGTACAGTAATAGGCCTATTATTAAGTTCTCAACTAAAGCAATGAAGGCATACCTGTCTTAAAAATGACAGTGAAGTTAATACTGGTATATCTATATAAAATTTTACACACACCAGTACACACGCTGCACATGAGTAGAAAATACAGAAGTTAAAGGTGTTACATAATTTTCAAATATATGTACATTTAACAACAATTATTAAGTTTCAATGACATTTCAGATTAAATGATGAAATCAAGAATGGAAAACAGTGGAATGACAAAAGAAAGTACCTAGGCCTACGTACTTGTCATAACTGTAGGATAGCCTGAAAGGGCTCGAAATAATCCTTAAGTGAGAAATCATGTTTCAATTATGATGTAAAAAGAACCCACCATTTCTTAAGATATTCCAAAAAAAAAAAAAAAAAGTATACCGGTAGATAGTTTCAGGTTGAATTTTTTTTTTTTTACCAGATAATTGTCACATATTTCCACATCATGTGACTGACCATCATATTCACAATTTCCCCCTGGGAAGAGAACTACCTGTGGAAATTCTGATCCTATCATAGGCTTAGTCACTATATCATTAACCAGAGAGGTTTCCGTCATTGTATGTTACCTGCAAAGAATACACCTTTCATTGTTTTTGTCTTTTTGTATAATCTCTTTACAGTTAATTATATATTTCTTCCTTCAACCAATAGGCTAACTTATGTCCATTCTGACTTGTACTCAACATGCTCTTGGTTTATTTATTTATTTCTAATTAACTTGGAAATTTTTCCTGTTTCAAGTTCAAGCCATTGCATTCTTTCTTGTATGCTGGAACGATGGTAATTTCACTTTAAATTTGCCCTGTAATTTGTTATTCGATCTTCTTTTTCGTTACTCTAAAAAAATTTCATTTCTTTTGCCTTTACAACTCTTGCTGATCTGGCCCATGTTTCTGCTCTTAAGTGTTAATGTCTTGTAGATTGAATGTTAACCTGTTCTTAGAGATACACCAATTTTTAATAGGTTTCTAACTGCAAGAAAAAGAAAATTCAGATTTCTGTACTTCGATATCGTTTTATATTTTTGTACCTGTAATTTTCACCCTATATACTGAGCAATTCACATTTTTTTTTAATGATTTCTTTATATTTTTCCTGCCCTATTTTTGCTAACTTACATGATATATTCCTTAAATACCATATTTATTTACTATTCAAAAACATTTCTTAAGAGTTTGTAAAGGATGTGTAGTCAAAACACGACTTAATCAGGAGACTTTGTTTTGAGAAATATCAACGGGCACACTGAAATGAGTCGATTTCTTTACTTTCTCTTGTAACCCAAGTGATCAGGGGTGAAACTGATTGCATAGGCATAGGAAAAAGCTGTACCTATTTTGATATTTAGAAAGCTCATACTATGCAATTTAGGCAGTGTGAGTGATGTTTAAAGAATATAAACGTATAAATGAAATATCAAAGTACAGTAATGCAATGAGAACTAAAATCTGGTTGCTATAAGGCGGTGTTAACCTGCACATCACAGGAAATATATTTTTTTTTATAATCGTGGTCTTGTATTTTTTTTTGTTATAAATGGTCACAGCCCACTAAAGATTATATTAATTAATATTATATTACATTTATTTACACCACAAACACCCAACCATGTGCACAATTGGCACATGTAAATTTTCTGATTTCCACCAGAGGAAACCAGTTTCTCCCTGATCGTGACGGGCTTATATCAATGAATTAATTACATGACAGTTATTGGTACTGAATCTGACGGAATTTAACTGATATAATATTAATACATAACGTAGCTTTAATTTTATAATAATAATATACAGTATATGACTGTTAATTAACATTAACTATCTCACAAAGTAGTTTGTATTCTTTATGTTGGTATTACTGGTATGTCAACTTGCTACTTGCCACATTGTAATTTGCTGTTGGTTGAAAGTCAACGTGGCCCGGCGTTGCATTTAGCTCAAAAATGAAATTCTGTAAGTTATGATTTTAGATATTTGCAAAAGTAATATTTAATTGTGGGAAATAGTTATATTAATAAGTAATATAGTACCCAATGATGTGACGAGGACGTCTGAACTCTTCTGATTTTGTAAATATATTCGATTGCATTTCCAATTATAATGTATGCCGTAAACATTTTCATTTCAGTTTCAGTAACATTACTGTTACTTTTTGGAGTAATCATCTGCGTAAGTGATGGCGCTACAACAACAGCATCATACTTGTCGACTTCGGACAGAACTCGATTAAAGCAAGTTTTGAGTACAGCATGGGAACTGAAGGATTTACCCGCTGTTCACTATGCCGTGTTAGGTTATAAACATTTGGGAGAAGCAGTACCAAAGCCACAGGTAACAATACCTAATTGAGCTTCCCCCTTAATAACCCTAATTTCTAACCTAACGGAGACTTGGAAATTTTCAAACGAATAGCAGCAGTGGCTATTTGTGAAAAAGAGTAATGGCTGGTTAGTTAAATTTCAGCTCTGACCTAGTAATGTTACCAAACTGACCTATCATTATGGTTTTGGGTAAGAAGTACAGGATTTAAGGCGATACACAGGTAAAATACTCTCCTTTCATTCATTGATTTTGGATCCCCGATTTTTTCATGGAAGAGAAAGTATAATTTTTTTTTGGTCCAGGGAAATATTAGTCTTTATTTGTTGATTTTTTTTCATATCTTGTTTCAATAGTATTTCAAAGCAAAAATGACATACTTATAACTCCTCAGATTCTGACTGTAACCTGATTTTGTAGGCTGCGGTACCATCATTTAAACCACAGTCTTATGTACCATAATGAAATCCGGTTATTTTTAACGAAAGGTTTATTTCACTTTACCACTTATTCTATACTTTGCCTTCTCCCTATTCCAGTCTCGTTTCTTAATTTTGGGTAAGGTCAGGCGAAGGGATAGAAATCTTCCCCTGAAATTGTAATATTCCTATACCTGACAGTAAAGCGGCCGACCTTGGAACTACAGCGCTATGTTAACGTAATCAGCTGATGTATTCTACCAGCTGACTTAGATGGCTGATGTTAAAACATTAATTGACGATTGACACGAAGGTATAATAACAGTACAAAAATCGGCAGTGAATGAAACACAAAATGTATTAATAGCTGACATTGTGTATGTAACGAAAAGTGCAAAGGACCCTGAGCACCCACCAAGTGGGAACTGTAACATTGGCAACTCAGTCATTGTTGTTATTGCTACAGGCTTCCTATGCTATGTGGTATATTTTATTTGTTTTTCAGTTCGCATTGCCAATGTTATGTTCCGTCTTTAGAAAAAAAAAAACGAGTAAATTGTACAATTTTCTTCTTTTCCACTCATAGCCCCAAGTAATACAGTTTGGAAAGAGGAAAAGGCCATAATTCTATTTTACGTCCATTTTTTTTTTTTTTTTTTACTCTATTGTATGTATGCCTCTGCATTCTTTATTTCTTCTGAGTGGAATCGTATATGAAAGAAATCTACTTCAAAGTAATATGTCAATACAGATCTCCAATATTCCTGTCAAATAACTAGGCCAATATTTCTATTGTCTTTAGAGACAATTAATATCAGGTACCCTCCACAAAACTGGCTTCATTTATACACCAATAGATCCTTGATCTCCAGAGAACAAAGTGCCGATGCAGGTGTTACATGCTGTCTCTTCTCACTTTATAGATCTCTTGGATATGGAACAACAAGTTTTGATGGAGAAATCATTGCAATAAGTGAAAGTCTCAGGAATCGTCTATGCCACATCAATAAATTTAAGAATGCAGTTATGCTGGGTAACTTTCGGTGCTGGACCCCGGACTCATTTCACCGGCATTATCACCTTCGTATCATTCAGACGCTAAATAACCTAGATGTTGATACAGCGTCGTAAAATAACCCAATAAAATAAAACAAAAAAAAAAAAAAAGAATGCAGTTATATTGTCAGATTCCAGAGCAGCTATTCTATCAATAGTCTCTAAACACACACCTTCATCTCAAACAGCAGAAATAACTAAAATGCTCTCTCTCTATTAATATCACTCAATAAAAGAATTGTATTCCAATGGATACCATCCCATTGTGGAATCCTGGGAAATGAGAATGCGGATGCTTTAGCAAAGAAGGGCAGCACTGCTACTTACAGACCTGTTACTAAGTCTACGTATTACTCTGTGAAAATATTTATTAAATCTACATACTTAGACTTCAACAAACAAAATTTGATAACACAAGCTCAAGGGAAAAAATGGAGCTCTCTGCATCATAATCTACAGTTAGTTTCCGATTTACCACGCAAATCGTCTGTAGCGGCATTTAGATTGGCAACAGGCCATGACTGTTTGGCCAAACACCTGCATAGAATTGGAATATATCAGTCCCATAACTGCCATTGTGCAACTCAAACCAAGCAATGGATTCGGAACACCTCAAAATCTGTGCTTCATTGGCTGACCATGATAATATCTTTGAAAAATATTGGAGTGCAAGAGGTCAAATGACTTTATTATCAAACGCCTGGCATTAGAAAACAACAACATATTTCTATACAAGACCGCTACCAAAGGTAGACATGATTTATTAGGTACATAAGTTTGTACCTAGCATTTTTTCATAAGTTTATTAAACACATCAGATACACATAAGAGAGAAGTTAATCATCAACAGTATATTCTCCTTCATTATTTACAACAGTCTGCCAATGCTGGAGTAGTTTTTCGATTCCATGTCTATAGAAATTGCGTGGTTTTGAGTTAAAGAAGCCATGTTTGGAGCTCATTTTCATTTGGAAAGGAAGTTCCTTGAAGGTTGTTCGATAGAGAGTGGAAAAGCTGAAAATCTGAGGGTCCAAGATCAGGTGAATGAGGTGGGTGCGGAATGACTTCCTAACCCAACTCTTGGATAGTGTTTTGTTTCAGGTTAGCAGAGTGCAGGCTGGCGTTATCGTGGAGTAGCAACACTTCACGCAGTCTTGTTGGTCGTTTTTCTTGAATAGCATGTGCAAGACGTTTCATTTGGTGGCAATAAATGTTGCATGATGGTGGAATGGCCACAGTTCATCACATTTGCCAGTTCTCAGTATACTGACGTGGATCATTGTGGATTAATGTGTTTAAACGGTCTTCATGAAACCCTGAAGGTCTTTTTGAACGTGGAGTGTCACTAATGTCAAAACAACTCTCCTTAAAATCAGAAAACCATTTTCTTGCCATGCTCTCTCCAATAGCATTGTCCCCATTCACGGTGCAGATGTTCCTGGCCGCCTTAGCTGCTTTCGCCCCTCTGTTGAACTCAAAAAGAAGAATATGTCGGAAATGTTCCACTTGACACTCCATTTTCTAGCATCCACGGCTTCACTCACTATCTGCAGAAATGAAAACTTCAATATGTAAACTCAAGCACAACAATTTAACTTCAAATAAAAAATGACAATCGATAAATCCATAGCAACTGGAGTACCAACACTCGAAACCTACGAACTTATGCACCAACCCAATATTTACCTACTTTGCTTCTAGTTGAGTTATATGTACTGACATCAAAAGAAAAACTGAGGGCGATGCTAATTTGGGACTGAAAATCGACTACATCGTCTTCTTTTTGCCTAAACACTCTCAGAACTTGTGGTATCCTGAGTACGCCATGTTTGCAACTGAATGGCTCTTAAAATGCATTCCCTCCAATTGAATGTTGCAGCATGGCTAACATAGGAATTCGTCCCACGGTCTTTCAAAGAATTCCTCTGAAACTTTAATGAGTTTATATGAATAGCAGTGCATTCAATCAAACATTTTCCATTTAAAATTTGCCTTCTTTTGGTAGCACTTTTGTAGAGATTCCAGTAGGCCTATATGAGTACAGTCAACTCTGGATATAGTGAACTCTGTTATAGTGAACATTCGGCTGTAGTGAACCTAAATCGTTGGTCCCATACCCGTATACAGTACATTAAAAAGTACAATAATATTTCCGTTTATAGTGAACCTTTGCTTCGTTTATAGTGAACCTTAAAAATTGAAGTTACAAGAGTTGTAGTCCACACCTGTGGAGTAACGGTCAGCGCGTCTGGCCGCGAAACTAGGTGGCCGGGTTCGATTCCCGGTTGGGGCAAGTTACCTGGTTGAGGTTTTTTACAGGGTTTTCCCTCAACCCAATATAAGCAAATACTGGGTAACTTTCGGTGCTGGACCCCAGACTCATTTCACCAACACTATCACCTTCATCTCATTCAAATGCTAAATAACCTAAGCTGTTGATAAAACGTCGTAAAATAACCTACAAGAGTTGTATCCTGGCAAATTCTTATTTGAAGTCAGATCTTCTTGTATAAAATTGAAACAGTGTGTTGAGAACAAGATTCTAAGTTTCTTACTCCTCTAGTCAAAGGACAAAGGTAGAATTAGTGATTCCTAGACAATGAGCTATATTGTAAATCCAGGCTACACATGACGACTTTGCTTTACTCCACCGACAAAGAGTTGCCATACTGTTCTCAGGCACACTACTCTAATGTTATTTCTAATTCTCCATTGTCAAAGGGTTGCCTTTTGTTCTCAGAAACTTTTCCATTATCGAAACAATGGAAAATGAAATTGCCCTCTTTTATTAAAAGGGACGGAATTATGTCCAGAGCATAAATGAGGTAAGTTTCCGATGGCTTTCAAACTCTATCAACCCCTCCCAGTTTCCATTAAGTGACCCGGGAAATTCCAAGGCTGAGTACGCAGTCACACCATAACAGCTTTTGTCATTTCTACCTGATCAGTCTGTTTCTAGTGTTCGAACAGTGAATGTATGCTAACAGGGTGCTCTGAGACAATTAAGTTATATTGTTGTACCAGTATTGTGTTTGGGGGTGAAAGTGAATGGTCATTATCTTCTTGTGAGGTCTATGTCACAAAAAAAAAATTATAGAGAAGCCGAGAAACATCTGCTGTATATAAGATATGAGATGAAAAACTTTTTCAGCCTATCAGTATTTACACCTTAGCTTCGCCACTAGTGTCCTTTCAAGTCAGGTGAAAAGTAGAAATGGATTCAGCTTCACTTGAAACTTGAATTCAAGCTGCTAGTTGACTTGAACTCAACTTGAAACACTGTTCATAAATAGGTTCACACTTTTCAGTTTCGTCAAATCAAGTCACATGATTCAAGTTACTTGAAAAGTGTGAACGAGGCTTAACTGAGACACTAATTTTTATGTACGTTTATTTTTAAACAATTATTTTGGTAACATGCTAATTTTGTTCAAATTTCAGGACGTGTGTAAATTCATAATTGATAACAGTGCAAGCAGTAGTGCTACTCCTGAGTTATTATATTATGTGACCAGCGCATGGAAGGCCTTAGGATCTTGTGGCAACCTGCCAGTTGCCAACATTGTCAAGGTTAGTGTAACAGTTGTAAAATTGGCTGTTGTGTCCGTCTTATAAACTACATTGCAGCCTTTATATGATCCCAAATTGTTACGACATTTCTTAGTTATAAATGCCTATGCTAATAGCCTTCCAGTATTTTTAGAGAATATAAAAATAAATCATATGTGCTAACATTTTTATGTTTTTTCTATCTCATTATTATAACTAAAAAAAGTCTATATAAAAATAAATCATATGTGCTAACATTTTTTTCTGTTTTTCTCTCTCATTATTCTAACTTAAAAAAAATCTATATATGTATGTATTCATCCAATGCCTACTTTCTGGCGTTCTGTTCTCGAAGATTTTAAATTATATTTACGTAGGCTACTTATTATTTGATATAAGAATATTACAAGAAAATTAATTACTTCAGTGCAAAATATTAGGTATATTTTTTAATTCCTCGTATAATTTACGCAACCCCATTTCAAGACGATTTTTGTCTAAAAAGAGCCAAAAATATGCGAGTAAGTACTGTATTATTCTACATGCCAGTGTAACCCTGATGTCGCACAGATTTTTTTATTCTGGTGAGTTGCGAATGATTTCATTTAATAATTTCAAAGAAAAAATTTTTCCGGGGCTGGGTATCGATTCCGGAACCTTTGGCTGAATGCACCAATGCTCTACCAACTGAGCTACCTAGGAATTTCACCCGACACCGTCTCATCTTTTCCCTTTATGTCCACATAACTTGAGTGGGCTGACAAGATGCCAGAAACCCACCTCGAGTGCACACAAACTCTGTGTGACTTGAAACGTGGTTTTCCAGAGTGGTAGAGTATTGGTGTGTTCAACCAAAGGTCCTGGGATCGATACCCGTCCCTGGAATAATTTTTCCCTTGGAAATTATTCAAGTCCACTTCATAGGGAGCTTTACCTGAAAGCTAGATTTGTATGATTTCATTTAAGTTTGTTTTTTATTGGTTAAAAAATTAAAGAACAATCAGTAATATGATTTGCAACGTGATAAAGCAACTGAATTGTTACAAAACACACAAAAGTGTATCTTTTCTTCGATATTAATGTGTAGAAAACTAATTCTTAATTCTTCTCTGAAATTTATTTCAAAACCATATCCATATTCATTCCTTGTTATTAATAGAAATTGTGTAATGAAGTTTAAGAAAGCTGAAATGTGTTCTCTTGCATATAGACTCTTGGGGAAGTTGTGGAGCGAGAAACATCAACAGTGCCAGATTTGTTTTATGCAGTGCAAGCCCTTAATAATGTGGGACAAAAGAAGGGTGATGCTGCCAAACTGATAAAAACTTTGCAAGGTGCTCTGAAGAAGGATGATAGTTTGCTTAAGTAAGTATATTTCTGAACTTAAGGGAGATTCTCCTAACTAACAATTAGTCATTTCTAGTTACAGCAAAATCATGCTGTAATTTTGAAGTGTTTTTACAAACCTTATTGATCACTATTTCAAATATTGTTGATGTATATTTTCCTTGTCTCATTGCTAAAACTCCAGTTGTGAACGAAATTCCTCCATGGAAATGGGTGATTCCAGAACATAGCATACAAATTCCAGGAAATCATTCCAAAAATGATCCTCCATACATTCTTAAGTTAGATTTCATGGAACTACTCTGCAGTACATATAAAGATCACCTTCAAATTTATACAGATGGATCTCTAAATCCTAATAATGGAACATCAGGAGCAGGGTATTATCTTCCAAAACATCAAGAAAGTTATTTCATACCTTGTTCATCCTGCTCCAGTTTTGACACTGAATTGCTAGCTATTGATGCTGCTCTTCAGTGTGTTACTCAAATTTCTGAAAAATCTATTTGTATACTTACCGACTCCAAGGGGGCTATATTTAATATAATTAAATATGTACCAAACCAATATGCACATAGAATTATTCCAATTCAGAAACAACTAACACTAACTAACTAAAAGAACTCCAAAAGGAAATAACATTTCAATGGATACCTAGTCATTGTGGTATACCTGGAAACGAGAAAGTCGATAATATTGCAAAACAGGCAACATATTTGCAACCAAGGCCTCTTCAAGTGATATCTCTATCCAATGCTTTTGCTTCAGTAAAGTCTCATTTTACAGTCTGTACAAAAGAAACCAAATGACCTGGAAATGTACAAAAACTTGCCCAGACATGTTCAGACATTTTTAACAAGAGTCAGAACAGGTCACATTGTCACTCAATTGTACCTACACCGATTTCACATTTCTGATAATCCTACTTGTCTGTGGTGTAATAATCATGAAGATCTGGAACACATTCTTCTATACTATCCATCCATAAACCACAAAAGAAGTAAATTAAAATCATCAGTACCAGTTGTAGAAGACACAGCCCTGCAGTATATATTGACTACACCCCACCTCTGGCTACTAGCAACAGGCATCTATAATGAACACCGATCAAAATACCCCTCATTTCTCGTGAAAAACAAGAACTGAATAGACTACAGTGGACTATAGTGGACTTTATGTTGTCAGCAAACATCTGGATACATTAAGAAGATTGATTGTCTCAAATTGACTTTTTTGTGCAAGTTATCAATGGAGACAATTAGTATTTTGAATTGATTTGTATGGCTCTGAGATATTTGACTTCTCCAGTATATCCGAATTTTAATTTAATGCAGTATATATATATTTCTTGTTTTAGAGGCTGGTAGTTTATTTGCTCACACTGCAGTAGCTAAATTTGCATTTACTCTTATATGGAACTCATATCTTCTAGTGTAATCTCATTCAATTATATTGTATTGAAGATGACTTAAATTATTTTTTCAGTCTTGGATATTCATTTCACATTGCTGCTCAGCTGGGTACTGATGGAACATTTGCTTTTGACCGTATTGAGGATGCAATTGTGCAAGCTGATGAAGTAGATAGTCGCTTCCTACAATTTGAAGGAGGACTTAGTATCACAGGTATGATAGTTGTATAGTTCACTGTAGCAATGCAGTGGACAATTTTTGTAAGAACAATAGAACCGCTAACGTTTTTCTGAGGACACAGAATAATTAACCTTAAAAGGAGGTTGATGCTCCTTTTGTTTAAAAATGTTTGAATACTTTTGCAGAAATGCAATTTATTGCAAAAAAGCTATAGTAAGTAAATTATGGATAATACTGTACAAAAAATGGAAAACATAAGGGGAAACTGGGTGCCAATCAAGTCTTCTCGCCATTTCGGATAGCTTAGCATTTGGATTTTTTTCCATTTTGCAAATTAAATAGACTTTTTCCACGAGAGAAAGCATTTTCCTTTTCACGGCCATTGTTCTATAGTGATATGAAAAATTGCATCTCCTCACTATAGTAGCGCTGACACCACACACTTCAGCAAGCACAACAAAGGCAAGAAGCGATTGTCATGGATGGTTGCTACATATGTCATTGAATGTGATTGGTTCTCTCAAAGAATGGGAATTAGCAGACTGTCCTGCCCTGCTGTGTGTGTTACTCTGCTTGTGATTGGTTCTCGCAAAGGGCAGGAATTAGCAGATGAATAGGAACACAGCTTCATGTAGACGTGATGAGATAGGGGAAATCATGTGGTGGCGAGGCAGCAGTGTTGCCAAGTCATTGATTCTTTAAAAAAAAATTGTGTTTTAACATTGAATCGAAATGCATTTATTTTTTCATTTGTCGAGATTTAAAAAAAAACATTTGAAACCAATTCTTAACATAAAATGCGGGTTTCACAGCAAAGAGAATAATGTTAAATCGAATATATAAAAGCTTTCTTAAAGCCATTAGGAAATCCATTGGATCTGATCAGAACAGTTCTTAAAATCGTAATTGAAATTCATCAGTGCTCACTAATTTCTAAGATGATGGTTCTGTTGGAATATTGATGAAAGGTTTATGATTGACTGGTTCATGTTGAAAATAGTGAAGTATATATGACTACATAAAATATGAAGGGTAAGGGTACTTTCGGTCATTTTTGAGGAGAGAAATTTAAACATACAAAACCTAATAATAGCATTTATTATTATTATTATTATTATTATTATTATTATTATTATTATTATTATTATTATTATTATCACCACCACCTCCACCTCCGTCACCACCACCACCACCTAAAAGTTTTTTTTTTTTCCTTAATGGATTTTCCACACTTACCCCTTTATTCCCCTTATCATTCATTATATTTGTTGAAATAATTTGTTGATTATTGGTCTTGCAGTAATATTAACATTCATGTAATAGTTATGAAGTGTATATGACTGCATGAAATATATTTAAGATAATTTATATTGATTATTCTTACAGCATTGTTAGTGAGTGGGGCATATAAGTTAGCTGACACAGTGAATAAACCTCCACCAATTACTGGTGATCAAGCTGTCAAGTTTGCTAACTACTTTCTCAGTCGCCGTTCTGTTCAGACAGCGAAGGGTGCTTACAGCCTATTGGATGTTGTCAACACTCTCACAAATAATAAGGTATGTTATTTTGATTAAGAGTTTAAGAGGTCACAGTAATATGATGATAAATAATTGAAAGAATTTTAATTTTGTTCTTAAGTCTGCAGAAATTTGGTTTGAACAAATGTAACACTGTAAAATTCCTTCGCAGAATGAAAAGTTAAATTTCTGCACATTTAAAGGAGGAAACTAAAATTTTTTCTGTCATTTATTATCATATTTATCATAATACCAGTGCTCTCTTAAGTTGACTGAGCATTGGGAATTAAATCAGTAGCTTTCCCAAAACATGATATGAAATGTTTCATATAAAACAATTTTTATCTCCAAAAGGAAGCAAAAACGTGCAAAGTTGTATTAAACTGTTTTGTTTGAAATATCTCAAAGAAAAACCCCCTAAAATTGACATTATTTAAGATTCATTCTGCATATATCTCCTTAGACTAACAGCTTATACTTACAATCAGTGTAGATATTGTATTTTTCAACTTCTGATTGTCTTAAAATTTGGTACAGCGTAAATTAAATAGTACTATCATAAACACACAAGTCTTTACAATGTTAGAAATAAATATAAAAACATAACATGCAGAAAAACTTATAGACTGCGCTTCAGTTACTTTCAGAAATTTTATTAAAATTAGGTTTGTACTTCGATTGTATTGATTTGTTTTTCGAACCTGTTAATTCATATTTGGATAAACGTAATAAATATATAGACTATTTAATGTGTAAAATATATTATTAGAAATAATAGGCTACATATTTAAATAAGTTTTGTGAGTATATTAGGATTTTGTCATTTCATTCCCTCTGGAATGTTAAAAATTGCTTTAATTTAAAATCAAGTCTGTTGATAGTAAAATTGTTTTATTTATTTTACACGTGTTTTACAGTTCCACCTGCCAGTAGCTATCACACTGGCCAGTCAGGCAGCTGTGTCATTGGAGCAGCCTCGAGTTTCTGTACGTATTAGTGATCTGTTGGGGCGCCCCTTGAGTGCAGATCCTCTTACTGTCACTGCAGAGAGTGCTACCAGAGTTGGAGACGAAGTTGTCGTACTGTCAAAGAAGAAGTTTGAACCTACAACTGGTGATAGGCAAGTTGAGAATAGTAGAATCTGTATCCTGTACTATTCTCTATGTAACTTTCCTCTTACCATACAGAACTATTTTTGCGTCCATCTGTTACTCAGAGTGCTGATTGGATCATGACAGAGATACTTGTGCAGTCAGTAGGGCTCCCCCCTCCCCCTCTTACAGTGATTCGGTTCACATCCCTTTTGTTTGGTGGGATGAGGTTTTCAATAACTCTGATTCTCCATCCTTTTCTAGCAGTTAAAAGGATTGGGATGAAATACTAATCTCTCTTGTTAAGGAGTCCCTACAATCATCTTTTTTCAGATACAGACGTGCTGGTTTTTTGGCTCTCCAACAGAAAGTTTCAGGGTCTTGGCTTCACTCAATTCCTTCCCCTAACATCGGTACTCTTATGGATCCCAGACCCTTTGAAGTTTCGGTGGCTTCACGCCTTGGTTGCAAAATCTGTCACATTCATAAATGTATCTGTGGCAATATTGTAGATTCTTATGGCCACCATGCCTTAAGTTGTGTCATGAGTAGAGAGTGGAATTTAGGCAAAAACCTATTTTTTTCCTTGATACGTACAGGCTTCAGATTTAATAACTACATTTTTCATGCAAATGTAGGTATAAATAAAGGGGTTTTATAGTGCCTAAAAATGCCTATTTCGATGTTAGTGCCTATTTTTAAGTTTTTTAAATTTTTGCATCTTTTTCGTAACTGTTTACTATTTTTCTTAACATCCTGTACTGTTCACATTCCTAGCAGTGAACAACACAATAGAGAAGTACCTCCTGGCCACCTCTTCTCATTCTTACAATATTTCAATCCTAAAATTCAAACTTTCAATCGGCCTGTGGTGGTGTAGTCGGTATAGCGCTGCTCTTCTGTGCTTGAGGTTGAGAGTTCGATCCCGGCCCAGGTCAATGGCATTTAAGTGTGCTTAAATGCGACAGGTTCATGTCAGGTGCTGATCATCTATTGTGAAGCAAACTATGGAAATGTGATTGGTGAGTGAAAAACACTCTTATATTAGTGACATTCTTTAACAAAAAAAAGCCATTTTTTATTTTATAGAGCCTAAATAAAGGAGTTTAAGAGCCTATTTTAGGCGCCTAAAATGCCACTTTTTAGGGCCTAAAATTCCGTTCTCTAATCATGAGTAAGGGCCATCTCTCTTGTCATTCATCGCTTAATGATAACATTGAAAGAGTATTAACATCCTCAGGGATTCCATCCATCTTAGAACCTTCTGGGATTAGCCGTTCAGATGGCAAAAGACCTGATGGTCTGACTAGTTCCGTGGCATGTAGGTAAATCCTTAATTTGGGATTCAACATGTGTGGATGCACTCACCTGTCTTCAACCTCTAAAACACCAGAATCTGCAGCAGAAAGTGCCAATCTCAGTAAACACCATAAATATAAACTTCTTACAGATAATTATATTTTTATCCATTTTGCGATTGAAACATTTGGATCATAGTGTAGGGAAGCTAAAGCTCTTATCTCCACCATGTAGGGAAGCTAAAGCTCTTATCTCCACCATGTAGGGATGCTAAAGCTCTTATCTCCACCATGGGCAGAAGTTTAGTACAGCTTTCTGGGGACCCTCAAAGCAGTGTACATCAGCACATTGGTATTGCCATTCAGTGCAATAGTGCAACAGGTATTCTTGCAACCTTTCCTGAGTCCTTATTTCGATGAAATTTTCTTTCTTTAATTAATATTCTCATCCACATGTACCTTAATCTATTTTATGATATTTAGTACCTATTTATATCAATGCACCATATTGTATTTTACTATACTTTGACTATGCATACAGCATTTATGTTCATGCTCATAACATTTAATAGGTTGAATTTGTCCATAAAATTATTGCAATAATTGTATGATTAAATTGTCTAGCACTTGGGTGGCATTGTCACTGACTACATAAATACGTTAAAAAATGACATGTTGAGTGATAAACCGGAGTCTAAATATATAAATTACACAATGGCTGTCAGAAACTTATCTCAAATAGAATTTTACTTGAACTACATAATAGTATTAATGATACATGATGAATGTTTTCGGCTACATAGAGCCATCTTCAGATCTTTATAATTATATTTCATCAATGTATTCGTGAAGCTCATGTAGGTTATCAGATCTAAAGATGGCTTTATGTAGCCAAAAACGTTCATCATGTATCATTAATACTACTATGTAGTTCAAATAAAATTCTGTTTATGATAAGCTTTGATGGCCATTGTGTAATTTATATATTAGGTCAATCTTGCCTGTAATTAATAAACACTACACAGTTATAGAATCTGAATTTCAGCAGGAAGCTTAGTGTTACTGTTACTGCACTATTTTCCCACTGGCCAAAACACAACCATCCCCTGTTGTTTTATTATTCTGATTTCATTCACGTTTTGTGTCTCAATTTATAAGTGTTTTATTTATTATTTTTAGGACTGTTTATTCTGTGAACTTGATGGAGACAAAGCCAGAACGAGGGCTGTATAAGCTCTCAGTGAGTGCCGCACTGGCCAAACCAGATCCAAGACTTGTTGGTAATGTGGGTGCATCTCTCACTGTGAAGGTTATGTGCGCTGTTGGGGTAGAAAATGTGGAAATTGGAACTGTTGATGCTGATCAAACTACACAAGCTAAATTATCCAAGTAAGTAAATTAAGTTAGTAGGCTTGGAACAACTGGATAATATGCACAGTAGACCAATGTCGGTAGTTGACATTGCTCGCTGGCCACTAGTCACCAGGTTGTACCGAGCCCCGTGTCAAACAAAAGAGAATCGAAATGGTGGTAGTAAAATTCGCAACTGTATTAAATAATTCATTCTATTAGTCAAGTGCAAGGTTTATGCAATACAATGGTGGTGTTTTGAATGCACCAAAAGAAAATGCAGTTGATGTAAGATCTTAAAGTAAGTTATCACAACGAAGTAAAGGGGGAAAAAAGAGTTTCAGGGAATATCATTCAAATGAAGGAAAGTTAGTTTCCGGTTAATGTTCACCAAAGTGTTAAGTACGTAATTATGACCGCGTTGCAGTTTTATTTGTGGTCTAGAGAGAATACCTAGTCTTTTATGAAGAAAACTTTTAGCAGCCATGAAATTATTCACCGCTTTCATCATATTATCGTTTATCAATATTACGAAACAAAAACTATCATAAGGACTGTGACCGACAGGATCATCTTGGCTGTGTGCACATGTGCGGACTGGGTTAATAAAAATCTAAACTAACCAAACCTAACTTTCGTATAATATGCAAGATGTGTAAACGGAGCAAGAAGGGGTCTTCTTGATTTGATCTGGAATGTACACACGAAAATAAATTCAAGTAAGGATCACGCTGCTACTGCGTGAAAGGTCCGCACATGCATCATAGCAAAACTGTTCCTGTCGCTAGCCCCTCATCTAAGCCATGTAATCTACTTGTAATATATACGCAAATACATCTTGTCGCTAACAGTGGTGCTATCTCTCAGAAATGTTCAGAATGAAGTAAAGAGAGAAAAAAAAAATAAATTTCTCCTTCTAATGAAGCCACAGACCAACATCATATCCTTATGTTGGCGACATTGTGTATTTAGTTCAATTTGGTCGTAACCTTAATAGCACGGTTCAAAACTACTGTAGCAAATCCTCCAGTTTAGCTGTAGGCTTATATACTAGTAGCTGTGAGCATAGGAAAGCAGACTATATTTTATACTTGATTGACATTGAAACATCCAACTTATATAATAAAAATTGAACCAATAGGCCACTGATATAGTAAAATGTAATTAAATTTGTAACTTTCTAGACAGTAACTTTGTAACAAATAATTTGAATAGAAGTGAAATGTGTATATCTCATGAATGTTTTGTGAAATCATTAAGTTAATCTTATACCTTTATTTTACGTGTTATTTTTATAATGTTTTCATGGGATTATAAATAGCATTATATTTATTTGCTATTTGTGTAATTTTCTGCACAAAAAACTTATAATACGTTTTAATTATTTCAGGATTACATACCCAAATAAGTTAACTGTTCCAGTAGAAGCAGATTCCCTTCAAAAATTGATAATGAAATTCTCTCTTAAAGACAAAAGCACAGGAAAACTAATGACTGTACATCAAGCATTTGTCAAATTGCAGAATACTGTTACAAACCAAGAGATTGTCTTTGTCGCAGAACCTGATTCTGCAAAGGTGTATAAATTTGATATTGTAAGTAGCCAAGCATATTGATCATCATACTCTTAAACACTGTGTTCCAGTTGAATTTATTTATACTGTACAATTCTATCAATTTTGGTGACTGTTACAGAAATCCCTTTGTTATTCCTCTCTTTTTCAAAATATCATCACAGCCTCATTTTATTTCTGGATTTGTTCCGTCTCTGTGCTCCTAAACAACCGAAAATTTCATATTGAAATAAATCAGAAACCAGTTTACAAGATGTATTGTCTAGTTCTTGTGACTAGGCTTTCTGTTGTTACATTTTTCAATCTTGTAAATCAGGCTTAAAAATCCTCCTAACCAATACCACATCCATTCAGCTAGATTTGGTGTCATTCTTAATTTCAGTTTATATAAATCCCAGCTTTACTTGTATGAAATATTACATTGAGAGAGGCTTCTGAATTCTGTTGTTACAGCATTCCTTAATATGACAAACAAAACAATTATTTCAGAAAACATATTTTTTGGAATATTGTGTGCTTCTTGGATCCTATCCAAGATCCTTCCATATTGATATATTCGCGTTTTTTTTTTTTTTTTACAGGATGTAGGAAGTAAAGCGTCTGAATTTGGACATTTGTCTGGATTATATTCCATGGAGCTGATAGTGGGTGATGCTGTTCTTTCCAATTCCTTTGCATGGAAAGTTGCAGATGTAAATCTGAAATTTGCAGAGCATACAGCTTCATCTAGTGTTTCAAAAGATCAGTACTTGTATGCACCTAAGCCAGAGATCAAGGTTTGTATTTTAAATTGTATTTTTTAAGTGAACTCCTTAACTCATGAGAGGTCACTATATACAGTATCCTTCAGGAAGTCACATACCCGGTATTTTGCTAAGGTTAGACCGCCTTGGATTTATTCTGTTATAACTTTTGAAAGGCATGAAATAATGAAATAGGTACTAAGTTGAAGTGGTGGCACTTAAGGCTATGGATTGGTGAAAAAAACTTAAAAACCATTACAAAATGGAAATTTTGTTTTTAACTCTAAAATATAAAATAATGTTTCAGTTTTCTATATCTGTACTTATTTTGGCCCTATGATAACTTACAGGCCCCCAGAACAAATTTAAAGGGACCAGAGAGATGCATATTGTTGTTCCTGCAATAACTGCTATGTAACATATTTATCGATTTTCAGATTTTTGCTCTATTAAATAACTTAAATAGTGATACAGCAAATAATAAAATCTCCTATATGTAATTATATTTCTTTGTTTCGAAAATGTAAGAATTCACAGTCTCCTGTGTACGGCTGCCATAGGATGAATAAATGTGTTTTTTCTTCCTACTGAAAAATTTTATATTTTGCACATAGGAGTTATTGCAGGAACGACAATATATATTCTATACCGTACATGCTGTCCTTTGACACTCGTTTTCTCGACTTTCCGATTTTTAATATTTTGTAACATTTAAAATGCTCTAATGAATGCAGTTTTTCTTCAGTCTCAGTGAAATTTTGCACAGACATTCACAAAAGCAGTCGACCTGGTTGGCGAGTTGGTATAGCACTGGCCTTCTATGCCCAAGGTTGTGGGATCGATCCTGGACCAGGTCGATGGCATCTAAGTGTGCTTAAATGCTATAGGCTCATGTCAGTAGATTTACTGGCCTGTAAAAGAACTCCTGTGGGACAAAATTCCGGCACATCTGGTGACACTGATATAACCTCTGCAGTTGCGAGCGTCGTCAAATAAAACATAACATTTTTTCACAAAAGCATGTGAAGTGAACTGACACATTTGTTTTTCTTCTGATATTGAAAGTATTCAAATCACCATGTGTTGAGGATGTGATAAGTTTAAAAAAAAAAACTGATAAATTAACAACTGAAAGAGTAAATATTTTTTTCTCAAAACATAATTGGAAGAATATGAAAAGCATATGTCATATTTCACATATATCTATCAGGAATAAATAAATATCAATTTAAAGAAATATTATGTAAACTTTGAAATTACAATTCAATATTAAAAAAAAACAACAAAAAATTAATTAGTGTGCGAGCTTGTACATTGTTTGGAGTCTCATTTTCATATATATATATATATATATATATATATATATATATACACAAGCTTGCACACTATTTCTTTATCCAATTTGCTCAGCTCTGAAGATGACCACAACACAGCGGTCGAAACGTCAGCCACCAACACCAAGACAACGCGGTATAATCCCCAAAGTTTATCCAGAGATCATAAATGATATTTTGACAGATAAAAGCCCTGCAGTTTTTCATTCGTTTTCATTTGTTCTTTCGTAAATTAAGTGCATTTAAGCAAGTTCTCTTAATGTGAATTTTCTGTGACAACATGAAACTAAAGAAACTACAATTATTATCTGTACATAACCCATACAAGGAGGACAGCTACATTTCATTTGAGGTGATGTGTCAGTGCACTGGCCATGAGTTCGATGCCAGATGACTATTTTAATGTTCTGTAAACAAGGTTCTGTACCTATTTCTAGAAACTTAGTACTGTTTACAAACATCATGACAATATCATGGCTTATGTTAAAGAAAACAAATGACTTATTTTACCATAGCACTTCAGTATTACTTAGGCTGGTTATCACATATATTAAAGCTTGTAACTACCAAACTTTATTTTTAATTTTGAATTATGCTTTTATATTGGTGCTTCCTTTCTAAGGTTATTAATAAATAAATCACAGATCTACAGTATATGTTTGAATATTTGACAACAATTTTGTTTTATTTCAGCATTTATTCCGAGAACCAGAACGTCGACCTCCTGCAGTAGTGTCGAACTTGTTCACAGGCCTTGTTTGTGTACCACTTCTTCTGTTGTTAGCACTGGTAAGTTTAGTTTGGCTTTTTTTTATAATGGCGGGTGATTATGTATCATTCACCCATGTGAAGGCAGTTGTGTAGACCAATTCACTGATAAAGTCATTGCCCAGGGAGCATCATAGGAGGCTGGTCTGTGCTACATTCATGATGAAGTGGTGGAGATTTGTTGGGATGACATGACACAAAGGAACTAGAGCTCCTAGAGAAAACCCTTGTGTTACCTGGACCATGGGCTTGCCCAACACAAGTCATAAAAAGGGTTCGAATCTGGACCCATAGGCTTATGAGTCCAGCTCTCCAGCCACTGGATCCCACTGTGGCAGTTTCACAAAGTGGTTCCTGCCATGGCAGTTTCTTTGACAAATTAGCAGTTCGAAAAATAATTGTGAGAATTCAAATTATTATAAAAGTTATGTTATTTGTTTTGATCATAGCTAATTTTCTGTTACAAGTGCACCTTTCCTTAAGATTAATTTGCATTTACTCACATATATTATATCACGAAATTATGACTTCACGAATTAGATTTATTACAAATTATTATAAACATGATTGTGATATTATGTTTTAAAATTGTATTTGATTGTCTTTTAAAATCTCCCTTTATTTGGTAATTTGGTATTAATATACGAGGCTGAATCATTAAGTAATGCACAACAATTTTTACCCGAGATGTTATTGTGGCTGGGGCAATGAAATTTTGCAGATATATAGTTTGAAGACTTTGGACCATAACAAAATCTCCAGGTAGTGCACATTCTTTGAAGGAGACCGTGTGAACCTTGTTGACTCACCATATTCTGGACCACCAGTAACAGCTGCAACACAATGGAATGTCACAGCCATTGAGAAGGCAATTCTGAACGACTGGCAGATCTATCTGTGAATCTTATCATTTGTTATGGTACGGTATACAATATCGTGCATGACAAACTGAATTTTCGTAAAGTTAGTGCCTTCTGGGTGGTGAAGAACCTGAAAGATGGCCAGAAAGGCGAGAGAATGATGACATGCTTGGACCACTTACAGTGTTACACTACAGAAGGGCATACCTTTCTGGAAGAAATCGTAATTGGTGATGAGTCCTGGACATACCACTACACATTTGAAACAAAGTGGGTCTCTATAGAGTGGAAACATCCCGATTTCACAGCAAAAGAAAATTCAAAGTGACGCAATCTGCGAAAAAAGTTTTAGTGACTGTGTTCTATGATTTGCATGGTGTTCTGTTGGTGGAATTTCTTACACAAGGAACCACTGTGAATGCTGCATCATATGAAAGAACATTGGTGAAGTTGCTTTGTGCCCTTCATGACAAATGCAATGCTGCAAAAGTCGAACCGTTCCATGACAATGCTCGCCTCCATGTTGTGGCTTCTGTACGTACCAAAATCGAGAAATTTGGTTGAAAGGTGTTCCAGCAACCACCATACAGTCCGGACCTTGCACCGTTGGACTTTCATCTGTTTGGCCCAATGAAGAAATTCCTGGACAGCCAACACTTCAATTCCAATGAAGTGTGATCAACTGTGCGCAGATGGCTATACTCCCAAAAGATGGAGTTCTAAGAACAGGGTGTCTTGAAACTACTACCATTTTGGGAGAAATGTGCTGAGAAACTTGGCTCCTATGTTGAAAAGTAGCTAAAGGATGTGGTCTCATTGTGTATGATTTATTTTTTTTTTAATTGTCGTGTGTTATGTAATGATCCACAATATTATCTTCTCACAAGATTAATAACAGTCTTTAGTACTACATGCCATCAAGGCATCGTTATCATTATCATCATCAGCTATTGTAGCCTGTTCCCAAATTCAAGAGAATTCATCATCCAGAAGTTCTCTTGAAAGCTATCAGTAGTAAAGCTTCTTGATTGCATTCCAAATGCTGTTAAAGACATTTTGATAGTAGAAGTGCCACATTTCTGCCTCTAAACTTGCAGGGTGCTTACTTACTTAGTTATGGGTTTTAAGGAACCCGGAGGTTCATTGCCGCTCTCACATAAGCCCGCTATTGGTCCCTATCCTGAGCAAGATTAATCCAGTCTCTACCATCATATCCCACCTCCCTCAAATCCATTTTATTATTATTTTTCCATCTACATCTCAGCTTCCCCAAAGGTCTTTTTCCCTCCAGCCTCCCAACTAACACTACTTGCAGGGTGCTAGCAGGATGAATTCTTTTGAAGTCTGAAACAGGCGTAAATCAATTAAGTAGATGATGATGATGAGAAGAAGAGAACAGCTTGATGATTAAATTATATTTCATTTTTACTTACAGTGGGCCAAACTGGGAGTGAATATTTCCAATTTTCCTCTTTCCATCAGTGCTATAGGATTCCATCTTGGACTTGGAGGTAATTATTGTTTCATATTTTTCAACTTTGCTGCTGCTGGATAATTTTTTTAAAGATAAATTATTTTAATAATTTTGTTCGTAAAATGAGACTGTTTTCTACCTTCTACTGAGCAACCATAACCTTCTAACACTTAGACTTTTTCCCATTGTGGTGTAAAAATATTGACAATTTCGTATAAGTTAAGATTCATGTTCAGTAGACGTTTTTAAAATTTAATAGATTCTGTTCTCATAAATATGTAGTGTAGTTCAGTGGTTTTTCTGCTTGTCTGTCATGGGTTCAAACAAACCTCGGTGAAGGTACTGAATTTTTTACATTTTCTTCAGGAGGGAGGCTAGGGGGGTGATTCTACATCAACAATAAGTTTATGGCCTGGCTTGGGACCTCGAAGAGTGAGGGTGATTGTGGAGTATTGGTGGAATAATGATAAAAGTAAGGGGAAACAGGAGAATCCTGAGGAAAACCTCCTGCACCCACTTTGTTCACCACAAATTCCTTCATGACACAGATGGAGATTGAACCTGGATTGCCACAGTGGAAGGCAAAGAGGCTAATCACTCGACTATGGGGCGTAATAAAGACTATTATTAAAAAGTAATGGTGTCCGGATGTTAACAAACATTTTTCAAGGCTTTTGAAAACATCCCATTGTTAAAAATTTAAAGTTTTATATCTATCATTCTGAAGAACTGTGACATTAATGCAGCTTTTTAAAACATGTTTAAAAGTAATAATAGCAGCACTTTAACGAATCTGGAAAAGAACAGAATGGGAAAACTGATTTAGGAAAGAAGTAATTTTTTTTTCATATAATCTTTATAAGGACTAAGCATTTTGTATATTAATTACAGTGATAGATATTCCGAATTTCTTCTCCATTTTGCAGTATAATGAATAGCAAACTGATGCTTGAGAATTAAGTTGGATCTATTTGAGGTCATTGCACGATTATGATATATGAGCTTTTTCTTAGCACTGTGTAGGTACATCATTAAAAAAAAAATGTATTCAATATATATGTAATTGTGAACAACAACGTTGATAGAGTTCTTTTTTTTTTATTGATCTTCAAACTCAGTTTTTTAATTTTTTCTCTACAGGTATATTTACATTATTTGGAATATTTTGGCTTCAACTCAACATGTTCCAGACAATTAAGTACTTATTTGGAATTGGAATAGTTACATTCCTATGTGGCAATAAGCTTCTCGCCAAGATCGCAAGTGAACGGAAGCAACACTAGTCATATTGTTCTTGTTGCATGGAATTGGATGTTCATGGACCAGCTCGAGATCATCTTATTAACATCTGTGATTCTGAGACTCTGAGTATCATATCGTGGTATATCGTGTATACCATCATCAGGATTCTTTTGTCGCATAAAATTTTGCTTTTTGGTTCGTACCACAAGGTTAAAAGTATTCTGTGCAATAGTACTATGTTTTAAAGTGAGAGACATTTGTAATTTATATTACCATGTTCACATAAATGGCCTTATCTTATGACCTCTATTCTTTTCGTTTATTGTTCGTCATAATATTTTCAATTCAGTTTTTGGTAATGTTATGTGGCAAAATAATTCTTACTCATTAGTTTTCAAAGCTTCATGAGAAAAATAAACAGAAACGATATAATAAATAAATTACTCTGACATTACGATATTTAGGGGATACTGTTGTACCTTGAAACACTTTTCATAGTTTATTTTTTTTTTAATTTTGGGAAATGACATTTTTTAAATGAAAATGTGCTTGAAATAATTATTGAAGTTTCCTTTACAACCTTGTATTTATTTTTCTGTTTTGCAGATCTATTAAGAATGGAAAAAAATAAAATGACGGGATATGTAATGTGTTCAAAGGTACAACAGGTTCATGTACCTTGGAACATACCGTTTTGTACCTTGGAACACATGGAATTTATTCATTTAGTGTTCTGCCCAAGGGCAAGTCTTTCACTGCAAACCCAGCTTTCTCCAATCTTTCCTATTTTCTGCCTTCCTCATCGTTTTCTCATGTGATCCATATATCTTAATGTCGTCTATGATCTGATATCATCACATGGAATATAGGTGGGAATATAGCTGTAAAAACTCCATAATATTTTAATGTATTTGCCATTATAAACCAGTTTAGGCTTCTCTGATTGAGATTTTATTTCCTGGAGGAGCCATAACGACTTAACAACTTTCTTCAAGGCATGTGGATCAACTCCAGACTTACTTCGTGGCATGATCTTAAAATTAAAAAAAAAAAAACAAAAACTGATAGTATCGTGTATCTTGGAACATGTTCCATGGTACATGGTACAAGAGGATGCACATTTAAACAAATATGGCTGCCAGAACTAGAGGTTCGAATAAATCATGGAAATTAAAATATGTTATTACTCACCAGATAATAGGGAACACAGTTCTTGATTGATAGTCACAAATACAATTTGGTCTCGTGTTAGAAAACATGTAACAATGAACGAAATATTTACTTTTGGTACTAAAAAAATTGTTTTGTCCACAGAACTCACACTTTACAATAAATCAAACTGGAACTATGACCAGAGCTATTTAGCGATATTCTCTACAATCTACTTCAGTTTGAGTCCTCTAGGTAGCAGCAAAAATAAGAAACGAAAAATGTTCAAAGGTACACTATGCTGAAGGTACAACAGTCTCCCCTAATGTCTTTTGTAGGGACATAAAAAAATTAAAATATATTTCGGTTATAGTAAATGGGAAAAATTTTTCTCAAAGAATGCTAATTAGTCAAGTTTGTCCTTTGCAAAAATAAAATAAAAAAAAGACATACAGTAGTGACAGATGTTGGACTGTGTCATTTGCAGAAGTCTGCAAGCCTGCAGTTAAGTTATAAATTTCAGAGCTGCTTTAAAGAAGATTTATGTATTTGCAGTCATTAGGATTTCGTAGTTGATGACTTTTTACCAATATAATCAATCTCTTTTAATTCAAGATTTCGTAAAGATAATAAAGCAGACGATGTTGAAAGAACCAGTGAGTGTGGTACTACTCAGGAACTTCTGAAATAATTACTTGTAAATATAGAAATGCTTCTACAGCCCATTATAATGCTTGGTTGTCAGTTTCTATGTGATCAGATCCTACCATTTGTAGATCATAGTGAATTCATTTGGTAAAATAACATCACTTAGCTATCCTCCTGCCAGTTTGTATATGAATGTATGCTGGATTTTAGAATGAATAGTATCATGTTTATGTGGTAAATTCAGGATATTTTGGAATTCAATGTGAAAATTCGAATAAGTACTGGAAATGTATATAGCTTTTACTCATATGAACATTTTAAGACTTCAAAGAACTGCTAAACGACCTTATGGATGTGCTGTCTGAAACAAACAGTAAATTAATGTTGAACATACTATAACTCATGCGATGGTTGTCATTTTGTGTAGAGAAAAGGTATTTTTCTTAGGAATGGCACTTGTAAATGTATTAAACACACATACAGTAAATTCTTATATAAAATTAATTTCTGTTGAAAAAAAAATTAAATTATCTATATGAACTCATCAGTAACTTAAGTATTTTGCTATCACTTCTGTCACACTTCTTTTTATAAGGAAATAAAAGCAGAAATGTGAAGTCCAGAATCATAAATAAATAAAGTTTAAAGTTTTCATTAAAATGCAAGAGTTAGGTGTTTACATTTACTATGTTTTCTACACTTACTACGTTTTCATGGAGTATTCAAATCGATTTGAATACAATATCCCAATACTTATTGAAAACGATCTGAATACAGAAGCTGAAGTTTCGAAAATAGTTATGTTGGTTAATATATCTGTATGACCTTAACTATAAACATTGTTGAGTTTTCTTAATAAGGCACATGAAAACTTAATATTCTGACTGATAATAAAGAATGGTAATAATAGCTTCCAGGAAAATACAAAATATTATGTGTTACAACACAGCTTTTTAACACGTGTAATTGAGCTCGCTGTTTGTAAAACAGCTGACACACCAAAGAAATGACGATCGATCACATGCTTAGCGTATTAAGATTGTTTTGAATACGATATGGGTTTTCATGCAAATTTGAATACGATCCGATCCCACTTTTTAGGTGTATCAACCTTGAGACTCAGATCGTTTTGAATCCCCATTTTCATGGAATTTTCAAGACAGTAATCGTATTCAGATCGATTTGAATACTCCATGAAAACATAGTAACTGTTTCAAACAAAAATGAGGAAGAACAATTAATACTGTACCTTTTTATATTATGTGTTTAATTCCGTTTGAAAAAAAAGTTGTTGTTTTCTAATACCAGGCGTTTGACAATAAAGTCATTTGGCCTCTTGCACTCCAATATTTTTCAAAGATATTGTCATGATCAGCCACTGAAGCACGGATTTTGAAATGTTCCAAATCCATTTCTTGATTTGAATTGCACAATGGGCAGTTAGGGGACTGATTAATTCCAATTTTATGCAGGTGTTTGGCCAAGCAGTCATGGCCTGTTGCCAATCTAAATGCAGCCACAGATGATTTGCGTGGTAAATCGGGAATTAACTGTAATTAGCTGTAATTAATTTAAAAAAAAAGTATAAGAATTATAAATAATTATATCTGCAATTTTTATATCATAATTTCTAGAGAAAATGAAATGCTTTGAAGAGCTGTTGACACTATATGTGATTAAAATGTCATGATGCAAATTATTAACCACATTTTCATATATAGAGATTGGTATTTTAGTATGCCTTCAGCAGACAGTTTTAGGATACTAGTTACAGGAGAAGGAGAATGTATTAGATGGTATTGTGTCCGTAGAAAATCTGTGTCAGTAGTGACTCACAAATTCGAACTTGAATGAACAGTTAATTTAATATTAGGCATAGTAAATTACAAAGATATAAAATAACTTTCTTATTGATGAACATTCAGTAAATTCTTCAGAGGCTACTAAAATAATTAATAAGTAGTCATATATAAATGTCTATTTTAATTGAGATTTATATAATTAAATTACCATTTAGAACTTTTTACATTAAAATTTATACCATTACTTAGACAAAATGAATACAGTGCACACCAATTATTATGATCACTTTTGAATGCTACTAAACTGATAAAATAACCGATTGATAACAATGACCGAAAAAAAGTTGTTTTCAATTTTTAAAGTTATTAGCTCATACAAACAAACTTATGCAGTAAAATAAATTGCATTATAATATAGTATAAAACTGTAAGACAACTATAGTACCCTATACAGTATATACAGACAATTAATTATACGAGGATTACAAAATATCGGAAATAAACTGCTCATAATTAACATAGAACAATTAATGTTCTAATCAAATTAATGTTTATATATAAATAATTTGAGTAATTGTGGACAATTTTGTGGCTTTCCTTTGTACTGCTGGTGCCAGTTCTAATGCCTTGCTTAAAGTGGGATCATGGCATTAAACTTTGTGAGTAAAGTATTCGTGTTAAAATTAACTTATTAATTACGTAAAGAAAATAAACATACGTATATTTTACACTCAACTACTTTCATCAGAAAACAAATCCAAATCATCTTTAGTGTTGTCAGAAAAATCATTGATGTTCTTCACTGTAGAAGGGATGTTTATACGACACTGAGAATTTTCACGAAAGTCGCTTTTTAAAGGAAAAGGTATGTTCAATTTTTTATAATGTAAGACTGAGAAATCACACAGAAAAAAAATTTGGATGGAAGAATTGTGTAAGTAAATATGGTAATGCAGTATTACATTTGAAATTAAATTTAAGTTTATACTAAACAAAAAAAGTAGCATTGCTGTGCTTCCGTTTTTCAGAAGTGATAATATATTAATAGGAAAACCTGTTTTTATTGTATGCCATTATTTACCTCCTGCATTATGTTTCAGGCAAGCTCTTTCTAAAATCGAAGCAGAAGTACTGAATGGATATAGTGGAGTTCTAACTGCTATAAACATGATACTTGAAAGATGGGTTTATTTGTACCTAAACTAAACACAGTTTTCCCAGCACATCTTATTAGTATATGTTAACATATGATGTAAATTTCACTTGCAACTCTTCATAAGTTTGTTTTATTGTATGCATATGGTATGGGTGTTAAAAAATTACATTTCATAAATGTAACGAGTAAATACAATGCGTTCCATATTTTCTGCATCCGCAGATGGTGGTAAATGTACACTCCACCAATACAATCCCAATAGCCAGGGGTGTATAGTCCAGGTGTGTTTGGTGTGTGGTGCACACCCAGTACAAAAGGGTACTTTAATTACCGTATTTTCCTGAATACCCTGCACACTTTTTTTCTGAAATATACAAGTAAAAAATACAGATGTGCAGCTTACTGGAAATGAAGTTGGTAATATTGTCCGATTTTTCTCCCACACAACTCCAACTCCATCATACTCAAAGGCTGTTCATGCTTTAAATTTTGTTTCAGATTAGAGCTTTTCAATAATCAGAGTAATTTTTTTTTCAAACACTTAAGTGCCTTTCTGTCTTTTTCTCTGAATCTTTCAAAAGAACACATGTCTTGCAAGAGTCTGTACAGAAGAGACCTCCAACACTTGCTGCAAACATACGGAATTTTACGTCTAAACTTTCCCATGCGGTCAAAGAACATAGATGTTAACTTTGGGAGTTCTTTGTAAATGTTATCAAACATCCTGATAACTGGGACAATGTTGCAGTAATATCGTGGCCTTCTGGCATCCCTTAATGAATTTGAGACAATATTTCTACTGCAGTTAATTCCATTTGTTAAGTTACACCAATATCTTGCATAATTTTCTGCAAGAAAAAGATTTTAACGTATTCTAGCAAGAAAGTAAAGGATGTAAACGATCAATGATATTATGAGGGACAATAATTTCCATCGATATGGGTTAACACTTTGACACAGAAAATTATTATTGACACTTGTGTATGGAAATAAATGATTGTATAATTTTTCTGTTTCTAGGTTTTCTCAAATTGACGAACTCGAATATTTTTAATTACTGTATCACCAGAAGTATGAAAAACATAAGTTTTTGGACTCACTCTGAACAAGCTTTTAGCTATTTAGTGACCTCTATTTGACCACATTGATTTTAAAAATGAATTTTTTTTCTACCTATCTCCAGGATTCTATGGAAAATATTTTTATGAGCTCCTTAGTTTTATGAATAAAAACGTTCTTTCTTCTGGGTTCAGTGAAGTGTACAAGCTTGTTAATCTGGTGTTGACTGTTGACCATTCTTTTTCTGCCCTGAGAAGGATCAACACCTATCGTCGAAGCACTCAAACTCAAGATAAGTTGAGTGACTTACGTTTTTTGTTAATTGAAAAAGTGTTGGCCAGCTTAAAATATAAACAAACACAGTCATTTTATAATAATGTCATTGAGAAGTTCGTAATGCAGGAAAGAAAAGTAGAGCTGATGTTCAAGTAAAAGAAGGTAGAATTGCACATTTCGATTACTGTAATGTTGTTGTTTTCTAATGCCAGGCGTTTGACAATAAAGTCATTTGACCTCTTGCACTCCAATATTTTTCAAAGATATTATCATGACCAGCCACTGACCAATGTACAGAACTTGTTATATAATTACTATTTAGTGTATCAAAGTAAATTGATTTTGACCACATTATATATCTATATTTTGCATAAGGAATATAATGCCATAATGCAATATTATTTGCTTATAGACTAATGCTCGCAAATCAGTTTTTAGTAGTTATTAAACCAAGTCTGTTTAGGGCAACACATTTATCATTTAAGTTTGCTAAATGCCATTGCCAAGAGCTGAAATGCAATAATGTCCTAGGAAATTAAAATATCTACCACTTTTTCAATATAAATAAAACTCAATTTTTACTAATTACTCATAATTAAAGGTGATGTTGAAAATATTGTCCATTGACATCCACACATTGCCTTACAGGTTAAAATTCACAATGTGAGATTGGCAGATTGAGGAATCCACAAATTACTGCTAATTATTCAGTCCTCTAAAACATCCCTTATGTTGCCTTATTCGGTCTCCAGAAAAGTACCTTATCTTACCTAAAATTTTTACTGACTACACTGTGGTGGAATTGTACTGAAGGAATGCATTCAACCATTCTTCCTCAGTCAATTTGGGGAAAAATGTTTAAAGATCTTAAGCCCATTTACGGTTTTCTTTCACCTCGAATGGAGGAGATTTGGTTTCTCAGAACTCCAGTAGGCATTTTTATTTTGCGAATTTACTCTTCCATAAAGGTAAAACCAAGCACATCTACTCACAACACTAGTTATTTATATATACTGACGCCAAGTGCATGAGGTGTAGCCTGCACGGACTCTTTACGAAGCTTGATTGTGGAGAATATGAAATGCATTGTACTTTGTGAATGTGTAATGACTGGTTTTCAACATCATAGTGTGAAATGAGAAATTCATAGTCATACATCGTCATGTTGCATGACGTACATTATTAGCATTACACAAATTTTATTGTATTCTGCATATTGTTGCAGGATGATGATTGCACTGATCTTTTTTGCCATTCCTGTTCATGAACTGATAAAAAGTGTGAATTCCATTGAAAAGGAGTATATTATTTTCACTCCTAGAGTGTTTGTTTCCTAGTGGGATAACAATTTAATTTTGGGCAGGAGTCAGACATTAGTCTCACGCATTTGTAAATTGTTAATAAAATTGGTGTTTATGTAGTTATTGGACAGACTTTATTGTGGAGAGAACATATTTTCCTTCCCCTCCCTCCAGTAAAGAGCTAAGCTTTTTTTTATAGTTCATAAAATGTTTCATATTTCTTTAAAAATTATAAAATTATATAAATAGAATTCTAAGAGCTAAGCTTACGTATTTTAAGTGCCTGATAATTTTGAATAATAACTGTGCTGTTTTCGAACTCACTATATAAGAGAGACAAACGTGTCTAGTGTTCTAAGGTAGATTGTTGGAAATATTTAGGGCTAAGAGGGATTAAGTTACAAGAGAATCTATAACGAAATGGACTTAGTAACATCAAGGTGCAGAGGTTAAGTGGTTGGGGCATGTATACAGGATGCGCGACGAAAGCATGCAAAGAAAAGCATTACATGGTAAACCAGGAGGAAGACCGCATGCATGGGATGGAGTGAGATGGAGACAAGTACAAGACGTATAGGACAGAAGTACCTGGAAGGACAAATGTAGGGTGGCCTAGGAAAGTATGTTGCATGAAGCAGTGTCCTATTATATTTTGTTTGGGTTTTCTTCATTTCAAACTATGTGTTTGCACACATTGTACAACAGTGATGGCTTTTTGTGTTGAGTATTTTTCAACTAGGTGAGTAAGCCATAAGGTAGGAATGTCATATTCCAATATGGTTTGTATCAGTTGTTGTTAAGAGTTGACTGCCTTCGTGGTCTGTTGGTCAGCACAGCGTATAGATAATTATACAGTATGGACACTTCGCGTTGGTACCTTTGATGTAGCAGGACTGATTTCAATGACCTTCAAACCCGTTTGAGCGTGAGATTCTGCTTTCTTCCAGGAGTTGACACTGACATCACACCAGCTACCAGTCGACACAGTGGAAATATAACACATACAATTCTGGGAAGTACTTGGGAAAAGTGGCACAAGTCAAAAATATTAATTTTACAGGAGAAGGAAAAAAACTGACCTAAGGATATACAAAGGCTTTTTTCTTTTACTTCACGTTACTGTTTATTTTGATCATGAGTGTACTTACATTATAAAAATAAAAAAACTCAAAAGTAATACTGTTAATGTCAAAACACTGTACATTACTTATGTCATTTGGAGCAAAGACATATGTCTCTTTGACCAGTCCTAATAACATTACAGAAGTCTTCTTATTGGAGTTTACATTGAATTAATACATAATTTTAACAATTACAGAACAGAAACAATGTTATTGATCGAGAACTCAACAGTTGACTTAAGTGTTTAATATGCTTCATCCTGACTACTGTATGTATGTATGTATATATATATATCTGGATCTATGTCTACACCATTGTTTTGTATGGAAAGCTCTCTGTAAAATGAATGAAAAATAGGATCAATGAAGCAGTTCCAACAAGTCCTTCTTTTCCTTACTAATAGGAACAGGCCTACTGTAACATTCCTTCAAAGTTACATTCTGAAGACTTTTTTCTCTTCGGCGGAAATCCAGAACTTCAAAAGGAGCATTATTTTCCAGAGTTGTCTTGACAAATATTTTGCCAGGCTCACTTTTCCAAGTACCTCAACCATTTGTTGTCAAGCCACAGGACACTCTTCTTGCTTTCTGTCGTATTTCTTTGAATTAGTGGCCTCTTCAGCAAGACTATAATAATCCGTGGCGCTACAGCCCGTGAAGGGCCTAGACCGACCAGCTGGCTGCTGGCCTCACGCCCACATGTCGAAGCAGAGGTGGATGATCACCCAACCAGAATGGAGGTATCGTGTGGTTAGCACGATCCCCCCAGCCGTTATAGCTGGCATTCGCAACCGGATTTCGCTACCTATCGTAGCTCCCCAAGTGCATCACAATCCTGAGTGGGCACCGGTCCCATACACTGGCCGAAATTTCATGAGAAAATTTCTTTCCCCATGTGGACTCGAACCAGCACGCATTCCGTAACGCGAGTCCTAGGCAGGATGCCTTAGACCGTGATGCCACAGCGCGGGACCTTCAGCAAGACTGAAAAGTAAAAAAACTTGTCTTATGACATTTCTACAACTTTAAATGCTCTCTTTCTGCTAGCATCTCTCACTAGTTGATACCAGTCCCTGGGATGACTGATGGCCATATTGGTTTTCTTCTTCCTCTTTTCAAACAGTGAGTGGTCCATATCACACTCCAGGTGTAAATGACCTGGGATCATAAATTTGTGATCTATCGTGAGGACACTGGTTGACATGGACATTAATGAAATGAACATGGCAGCTACAATCTTGTTTCTATTCTGTCCCCTATACGTATCAGAATACAATATAATGTGACTAACATTGGGAGGCATGTTTCGAATATGCTGAAATAGATATCATTTGACAAGCTATTTGATTGACACCCCTACCAGCAATTACTTCATGCACATGTAGCATGAAGGAAGTCTATCAGCACAGTTGTGTACAGTCAAATTAAATGTCCACAACTGCCTTTTACAGAAAGCAACATTACTCTCTAGATGTGGAATCTACAGACATTGCTGTAGGTCAAACACAAGTGTTGCAGTTGAAATGGAATCCTTTGCAATATTTTTATCCACTGGTTTACTATAGGCTCTTTGTGCAGCATCTTGTGTTTAGTCATCTCCTCATGCAATGTACTTTTCTCTGCTTCACTTCCTGCAATCTTTATTTGGAGGTGAAACATACGTATCACACTTGTTACATGTATCTGTTTTAGGTTTTTAAAAATAAATATTCGTGTGGAAAACTGACTCATAGATTGGTCTTGATACTGGTTTCTCACAGGTCATTTTATATAGCTCAAACATTTTTACTAATGTAAGATGTGCTGCTAGTACTTCTAGGTTGTTCTTTTTCTTATGTAGTGAGACTCATGTACAGAAAAACTGTTGATTTGTGCCTTCACTTTCTCCCAATCCTCAGGAGACCATTTTCTTTTTGAAGGAGCCTTACCTCTCATATCAGGAGCTGTAACACCACCAACAGAATCTACCTTTTTTAACAGGCATGTTCGAACAAATCTATCTGTAATACCAAGTGTTTTTATAAAACAGCCCTTACATACTGCTACCCTAGCACTATTGAAACATAAAAAGTATTTGTGTGTCTGGAACCTGAATTTCCTCTTATCTTCATCTACATCTGGTCTTAGTCGCATTGTTGCTTTCTGTGCAGTCTCAATAAGAGATGCCACATACCCAACTCTCATGTCAAAGCTTCCTAGACCCCACATTTCATTGAATACAGCCTGTCTATCTTGAGAGGAAAGTCGAGAACTGCATTTCATTCTGCAGTTTGACAAATCTTGGCACTTCTTCCTTGGTACTACTTTTCCTTCACTGGTCACATATTCTTCCCCAAAATTTCTATTTAATTTCCGCTCTTCCTTGGACTGTCTTGAGTACTTTTTCCTAACAATCTGAGGTGTATCTGACGTGTCAGTGTCAACAGTGTCAGTATTTTGAACTTCACTGTCTATAGGGGTTGATTTAATTTCAATATGATTATCAGATACTTCAATTATTGATTTAGAAGTACCACAGTCATGTCTAGATTTTCCCTCTTCAACTGTAATGGGCCTGCTATTAACTTCGGTATCTGCAAGATACAAATCAAATTATAATACTTAATGCATAGAGAATGGCTTATCTTCATGAGAATTGTTATTCAGCAATTGATGTCAATCTGAACTATTTTGCTGGATAGATTGTTCTTCAAACATACTACTCAAAAGTCTAGAGTCATTTTATCAAGATTATCTTGATAACAATATCGTATAACTTAATGATAATAACATGTCTGTGTTGGTTATGTTGTTACTTATTAAATTTCGTATTGGTTAGGCTTAATTATTTTTACTTAATAAACTCTCGCCAAAATATTGTAAAAAATTGTAGAAAATTACAAAGTTGTAAAACTGTAAAAATTTGTAAAAATTATAATTGTAATATTGTAAAATTTTGACTTGTTCCACATCTTACAGCTTCATTGCTCATGTAAGATCTATGGAATAGCCTATAATAAATGAAAGAAAAAAAAAATGTTACAAACAGAGGATTTATACTATTTCCATCTCAGTAGTGTGTTCAGGAAGTGGTCCTGGATTATCATGATTTAAACTAATTATTTCAGTATCAGAAGTGGCTGTCTCTTCTTCGCCTACATTAAACAATACCGTAATGTTATTGTTAAAATAGTTTTAATATGTCAATTGTTACATATACATGTAATTAAAATAAAAATCTTAGTCTAGAATAGAATAATACCATACATATAATGCTAATTTTAAATATACCTAACTTACTATAATAAAATCAGAAGGAATATACTTACTTAAGTTTGAGGTTATGGGTAGCTGTCCTTGCTGAAGACTCGGCTCTAAAATCCTGCGCCTTCTGTTTGACATCATTTAATGTACTTCATGAAATTTTCGTGAATAATAATGATGTTAATATAACATGAAGTCTTACCACATGAACTTTGGGCTCTTATAGCATTAAGAAATGTATACACTTCTCTTTCTAATCAATAAAGATACAGCGAGCAAATTGAATCAAAAGAAGCGTAGGATATACGTTGATGTCATCGAAGCTCAATACATAATAATATGCATACATAGATAGTTGCTAACCACTAGGATCGCTAATATCGCCTCATTACAGACAATGCGAAATAGTACTGGCACAGTCTATTGTTTATAGCACCCTCACAACTCAAGCTTCGTGACTGTATATGCTAGACTGTGATGTTGTGTTCATGGATATATATATTATATATATTTATCCATGTTGTGTTGGTATGATTGGTATGGAACAGCTGCTAGCCAACAAAACAGTTGAAGATGTATAAGCGGAGTGTGAAGTGAAGGAAGTGAGAATAGTCCTCTTGTACTAGAGGAGGGAATGCGAAAGTAGCGTTTACTTTGACTTTAATCTACTTAAACACAGGAATTTCTATAAGGAATTAGGCAACAATTGTCTATTGAAAATGGCTGAAGAGAGTGATGTTAAACCATGCAATTTTCATGAAATGGAATTGGATGACAGGATTTTGAAGGTTGGTAATATGATACTACACGTGTTATGAATGAAAGGATATCAGTTAACATTAATTGATTATTAAAGTAATGGTTAACTACCGGAAGACGTTCATTCCGCTCTCCAGAACGTAATTTTTGGTTAGGTGACGTTTAGTTTTATGAGGACGGATCTAGCTCAGGCTACTTTTTAAAGTTTTTCTTTTAGGTTAGGTTTATTTTTTGCTGGGAATATTTTCAGTCTTTTTACGTAATTTTTACTTTAGAAAACAAAGAAAACTTGGAATGGGAGATGGAATAGTAATAACCTGTAGCTTTAAAATCAAATTCATAGGTCTAGTTACAATGTAAGGATTATCCATTGTATACAACCAGTACTGTTTTAAATTATATCACCTGTTAGCGTTATATTTGGACAGACACTTCTATGGAGTGAAGTAGTGTTTAGACGTACTAGCTAACTGCGTTTATATTTTTATTTCAGGCAATTGCAAAACTTGGTTGGTTAGAACCAACACCAATTCAAGAGAAAGCCATTCCCATTCTTTTAGAAGGAAAAGATGTGCTGATGAGAGCGCGGACTGGATCAGGAAAAACTGGAGCATTTGCTGTACCTGTTATTCAGAGAATTCTCAATTCTAAGCAAGTAAGTAGAAGTGAACTTTATAAATTTTGCGTATAGATAATAGAGAAGCGAGAATTCGCATCAAAATCACTTAGGCCTCCATAATTCCTTCTGGTGTATAATGCTATTAAAATCAATTTCCACTGACAGAATCATTAATAGCATAGCTCTTAATTAGGCCTTTATGTATATGTAGGTCTACCGTACTTTATATAGTACAAGAAGTAGGCCTACACACAAAATGTGAAATATAAGATTACACTGTAATATACTGTATACTGTTATGAGGAAGCAAATAGTGAGATGACTTTCTGCTGATTATCAGATTGGTTGCAATTGCAAAAAATATGTGTATCACAAAGATAACACATATGCTACTTTCTACACCTATATGTTTTAAACTTTTACGGGTATCACTAGGCCTATGTTGCGAATGGCAATTTTGTTTATAGGCCTAATTTATTTTTTGGAATTATTATAAAGAAGCTACAGATCTACAAATGAAATAAGAGGATGAACTTTCATTTTCTGAATTGCACTTAGAAGGCTTTCTTTATAAATCCAAAAAGTTAAATCTGTAGACCCCAAACTTTTGGTGTTCGCAAGTAAAATATTACGGGATTCGCACAGCGCAACTGCCAACATGCGGCCCACTGTGCGCTCGGTTATGATTAGATAAACAATAGAATAGTTTTTTTTGCAATTTGAAATTGTGAAAATGCTAAAAAATGCGTACCTTTTCTAAGACGAAGTTGAAAGTGTTCCCCATTTGAAGCAAGGCAGCCGTTGTTGTGTCTAAACACATTTTGTTTCTCACGTAGTAGCTCTTCTTCCGAAATGTTGACTATTTCTTCTTGTTTTTATAGTGTTTTTGTTTGCATTCGATTCCGGAGAAGGTACACTATTCTAAATACACGCATGGTCACTTGTAATTTCATTAGATTTTCTCCTTCCCATTTTCTGAAACCTTCAGAGAGACTTTCAATTAGGCTAACTCCTTTTTCTTTTCATTTAAAATTTATTTACACTTCAAGTGAAATTTGCTCCTTCTGTAATCACTAATTTTATCATTTAACTTTTTATTATTGTTCATATTCAAACTTTTCATAACAGCTAGCTCAATATGTATTTTACTGTCTTTAAGAGCACCGTGATTTTGAATTTCTGAACAGTACAAACATATAACTCTGCTGATGAAAGCCAAGGTGATTTGCTTTCTATTTTTGGAATCTCGCTTTGTCTATACATCCCACGATAACCTATATCACTCACACTTGTCCCCGCCACTTCTGGAATTTCTACCTGATGAGAAGTAGGCTTATTACTTGAGGTTTGAGGCTCCAATGCACCATTCGATTCTGCTACTTTACGCATTTTTGTCATAAATTTATCCATTTTGACGTTCACCGAGGCAAGTATTCTCTTGATAGCCTGATAGCCTAACATTCACTGATCCACACTCTTTAAAAGAAACGAACAATGATTACTAAGCAACTGCTAGTGAGTCTAGGACACATTTAAATTCATATGAACATACTTTATTAGAATTATTGTCACTTAAGAAGTGTTTAGGTTGAACAATTATTGACGTGAAGCAGTAACATGAACCTTAATAAAGGTTTGAAACTGAATTTCCATAGTTGCCTCTTGGCCACTCATTAGTCTACAAGATTTATCCTGCAGTGCAGAATCGCATTTTGCAGGTGATTCATTCGTGAAGAAATTTATGTTTAGAAGTTCATAATTCATAAAATAGGGCAAACATTTTTCCCTGGCAGGGAAGGAATTCTTCTTTGATGAGCTGGGGAATTCTTCGATGGGAAGGGGAAGTCTCTCCCGTTATTTCAAACCCTGCTTTCAGATACACTTTTAGATAAACCCATGGCTCTGATTGTTCTTTCTGGAACCTGATTAATCGAAATCAAAGGCCTTCCGTTTTTAGCATAATTATATTCACTTTGAAAATACTCATGAACACGGCAAACAATTTCTTTTGTATTCGAGTGTACGTAATTTTCCTTTCCACCTATTAAAACAACGAGAATCAAACACAAGCACGAAAATAACTAGTTGTAGGTCTGTATTCTTAATGACAACTTAATGGGACAAGACATGTTAGTAAACTGACCAAAGGAACAGTAGCATTTGGTATTGCTTTGGCACAGCTTGTGTTATATTACAATGTACTGAAGTACATATGATATTTCCATGTAGAAATTCTGAGTTATCATATGATGAAGAATGAGTGGAATGGAGAAAAATTCTCTCCGGCACCAGGATTTGAACCCGGGTTTTCAGCGTCAGCATGTAGAGCTGAAAACCCGGGTTCAAATCCCGGTGCCAGAGAGAATTTTTCTCCGTTCCACTCATTCTTCATCACAGATTGTGTTACTTCAACACAGGACATGCAGATTGTAGAAGGAAGAACTCAAGCAACTGCTGAATGTCTTTGGCATATTAATCCGACCAGTTTAAAACTCTTGGTGGGACGATTTCTTATGTATAGGCCTAAGGCTGGTATTATGCGAGTAAATACAGCATACTGCTAGATGTAGTTGCCGAAAATGAAGTGTACTTGCGACTAGTTGGTTCAGTAATTATATGTTATGGTAATAACCGTTGATATTATAATTTTTCAGTACATCGGCATAGTTATTGAATGTTTCACTTGGTGAATAATTACAGCAGAGGTAGCTCATTGATTTTAATCGTGGATGAGTTTACTTATGAATAAATCATTGGACTTTTAGAAAGGCAAATCAGATAATGCTTGTGTACACAGAATTCAAGATATTTGTTACTCATTTGTTTGCCTACTTCGTAATTCTTATTTCTGCTGCCAGGCATGGCTGAAGAGTCTTTTTATTACCATTAGGTGTACAAGATACGTACACTTTAGTCAATTGAACGATTTTATATTTTTGGTCCAGGGAAATACTCGACTTTTATGGAAACACTTGTCTTATTTTTAGACGGATATTTTCTTTTGACCAAAAATACAATACTAATAGAGTAAAAATTAAAATTAAATTCAATAAAAAAAAAATTAATCAACACTTAAATCGACATCATACTAAGACAAAATAATTACATTTAAAAAATTCAGTCATTTGAGTCTGGTGGACACTTCTTACAGCCTTACACTCCTGGAAAAGAGACGAGGTATCTAGCGCCACTGTTGGTGGAAAAGAGAAAAGTTGCAATGCGCAATGAGGATAAAGTGCTGTGTATTCAAACATTAATTTATAGGGGAATATATATTTGACTCACTTGAATTGAAACAAGAAAGTGAAAGTATATGTAGTGTTTTAAAAATGTTTCTGTGAGATGTATGATATCATAAAGTCCTCTTCCAGCAGCTACCACAGAATTTTGGTTTCAAGTATGCAGTTATGGTTACAGATTTATTAATGGTAGCATTCTCTACTTGTAAACTTGAATTATACGTAATCTTTACTACAATATTACAAATATTTCAGACATCCATGAAACAAGAAACGAAAGCTCTTGTTCTTGCACCTAGCAAGGAACTGTGCCAACAGATACACACAAATTTTACGGAACTGACGACAAAATGCTCCCGTGAGGTCCATTGCATTGATTTATCACCACAGGTATGTACTAGTGCTAGTTGTAATTACAAACTAAATGTCTCGATATGTTTATAGATAACTTATATATAATGCATATTGCACAAATAATCAAACTTACAAAAGTGTAATTGAGACATTTCTCAGTGAAGATCCTGCCTATTTTCCTGCAATTCCAGAAGTTTTAGACTTCTGACAATTTGTGCATTCTGCCAATGTCAAAGTGGTATGAAGTTGTCTTGCTATAACTCACAACATTCATTAATATGTCACATCAACGGACGTGTATACGTCACCAAACATCGTAAGATGAAGAAAAATATAAGTTGAAGGAGGCATGCTTAACATAGCATAGCGTAATACACAAATACACTATTACTTACAAGTGTCTTTTAGAGGACCCAGAGGTACATTGCTACCCTCACATAAGCCCACCATCGGTTCCTATCTTGAGCAAGAAGCAAGATTAATTCAGTCCCTACCATCATATACCACCTCCCTCACATCAATTATAATATTAGGCTATCCTCTCATCTATGTCTTGGCCTCCCGAAAGGTCTTTTTCCGTCAAGACTTCAGATGCTCGATATGCATTCACCCATACGTGCTACATGCCCTGCACATCCCAAACATCTGGATCTACACTATTTTACAGTGGCGGCTCGTGATAAAATATGCGTGTGTTCACAATTCTGTGTTCCAAAACCGAAGATAATTTGAAATCATTAGTAAAAATTAATAGGTTTAATATAAATATCATCTGAATGGAAAGACAGTGTCACTTCGGTACCAGATTGGCCAAGGAGAGAAGCAGTTGCCAAATTCCGATTAGCAACTGGACATGATTGCTTGGGTAAACATCTATGCCGCATTGGTTTACTCCAGAATCCTAACTGCCCACTCTGCAACCAGAACATCGTAATGGACTCAGACCATCTAATGGATTGTCCCAATCTGTCCTCCACTACACTGGTAGAGAAGTACTGGGAAGCAAGAGAGAAGATGATGGCCATCCAAATATAAATATATTCCATTATTCTTGCTGAGATGAACTATTTTTGTACTCTTCTCAATGTTTGTTTATTTATTTTTATATTTGTTTACTTGTCTCACACTATTGCATGTTGCCATTATCACGGCTAAAGATAAACTCTACAGCCCTGCATTAAATAAATAAATAATATAAATATCATTATTCTAAGATCTAACTATAGAAAAAAGACCGTGTATAAGTTCAAAATATTTGTTAACAACAATAACAATAATAAACCCCAGTTATTTTATTTCAGTTTGCTCACTACGTTTGTCTTGTAGGATGTCATTACAGCATGGAACATATAGCTAACTAAAGTACTCTGAAGTGTAGTAATTCACAAACTACATTCCCGTAGGAGCACTGTATACACACCCATACAAAATAAAAGCTCAGACAGCGAGAACTGCTGACATCTATAGACTATTTCCTACCTCGAGAACACATTGACGCACCTGACTTCTGCAGGACAGATTCAGTGTTCACTTAACGCCTTGTGCTCTTGATGAGTCATAAGCGGCCAGCTACAGACAATTTTATTCCGTGCATGTGTGTCAAATCGTGTAGTCTCCTTGAAAAGAGCATGGCTTTCATGTGAATGTACGTTCCCAAATTAATACAAGAAGTCTGTGAATGTTGTGGGAAGTTTAAACCACTCAATTCGGATATTATATATTTCTAGTATGTCAATATGACATTAAATAATAACAATCGTGCTTTAACGGAAACAAGGTGTTCACATACTCTTGTGCTGTTATTGACGCATCACCACTGCACTACATATTATATATACAAAGTAAATAATCACAACAGAAGCAGGAACTACGTATATGCATTTAGAAGCACAAAATAGTCACACGTATTCCTTACTCAGAGAGAACAATCGATGTTTTCTGGAAATGCAGTAACATGGGTGGAGTGTTGTTTTATGCATGTACAATCTGTCTTCTCTGTCTTTCAACTTCCTTCTGTCTTCACACACTAACGATCCAAGAATGCACCACAATAATCAAAATGGAGCATAATGAGTGTTTACACTAATAGTTGTTTTAGTGTAGACAGTAAGACATTTTTGAACCAATTCAGTGTATGAATCAATGAAAATATTTTCTTGCAAGTCTCCGTAATTTGTGTATTCCAAGTAAGACTTTTATTCATATGCAGGATGAACAATAAGTATGGAATATTGCTAATAACTTTACAATGTGAATGTTTCTTAAAAGTGTTAAATGCTGTATTTATTAGATGCACATAGCTTAATATTTTGCACGTAATGTAGAAAATGTATATCCTCGTGTATACAGTTTGTGCCAAAAAATACATTTTTCTTAAATGACAACATATACTGTAGCTGTAGGCGAAACGTCTGGATGCAACACCGCCAGTAGGCCACAGCCTCTCAGTCCAAGGAATCCTTTATCTAATGTTTTTGTAAGTTTGGAAACGAATACATTTGTAAAAATGTATGTTTCTGTAGACTTCTTTTATTTCTAAGTCTGTGCACATGAAGATAGGATTACCAAAATCGTTTTCCACAACACTGTAATTCATTGCACAATTTTAATGTTTAAAGGTTTATTACGCTTCTTCTATCATAACTTTTCGTAAAATATGGGAACCCTATATAGAAGATGTTTAAAATTCACAATTTTGCAGATGGACATATCAGCACAACGTCCACTTTTGGTAGAACGTCCGGACATAGTTGTATCCACACCATTGAGAGTGCTCGCCCATCTGAAAGCTCGAAATATTAATTTGAAGGACTCACTTGAGATGCTGGTAATTGATGAAGCAGACCTAATATTCTCATTTGGTTACGAGGAAGAGTTGAAGGAAGTTCTAAGGTAATGTTCATGTGTAAAATATTTAATCACAATGCATCTGTTGTAATAACTGTATTGAACTTATTCTTGCATTCACAATACACTACAATAGAATCCCTCTTAACTGGCACCAAAGGGAGCAGGCTAGTTCTGGATACGAGATTTTACTGGATAATTGAATAAATATTTAACGAAAATTACCTGTTCGTATTTTTACTGTTGGAACTGCAGCCATTTGAAACTTATTTCTCAATTACTTTATCATAACTAAATAACACGACAACTGTGTGGATTTTCTTTATTAAAACACATCACACAACACAAATAATACACCAATTTAAAGTTCGAATATTCACTGAACATTAAAGTGCGAACTTTCTAATGTGGCAATACTGATGGCCCAGGCTTTGGCAATGCAGCAGATTTAAACATTCTTTTTTTGGCCCAAGCAAAAGTACCGTTGTTCTGGTGTTGCCAGTTAATTGAATGCTGATTACAAGGGCTTTTACTGTATGTACGTTTCCTCTGATACTTACAACTCTGGCTTAAGCTGATGTGTAACCGACAATTTCAGTCTGTGTATACGTGGTCTGTCTAGAAAGCAACCAGCCATTTAATATATGAAAGTAGCCTACCTAGTGCAATGGTTGGTGTCATTGTCCCATTCAGAGCAGTCTCTTTGGAATATCACACGTATTTTTGTCTGTATAATATTATGTAAGTCCTAACTTGTACCTTATTGCAGTGGTTTCCAATCTTTTTTGAGTGATGGCACACTTCACTGAATACCCACAATATCGCGACATACTTATTTGATTTTATTAACAATAATAATAATAATAATAATAATAACAATAACAGCAACAGCAGCAGCAACAACTACTAGTACATTTCTTCTGGAGAAAAAGGTGGTAGAACTCTGTGTAGAATATTTTATAGCAGACAGGGAGATGATTACTGTTCACTGCACGGGAATTTTGTCGTTTTTAACCTCCTTTTTGTCCAACTAAGACTTTCAACATGTAAGTGGAATTCTAAGAAAAATTATATTAAAAACATAGTTATTCACACATATTTCGGTTCCATGATGAAAAATGCAACAAAAAGATGCCAGAACACTGTTTCAGCACGTTCTGCCAGAAAAAAAGCATTGATAAGAACTTCTGTGTAGTGTTGTAGATAGGTCGATGTTAACACTCAATCGAAAATTCTAAAAGAACAAGCAGCAACTTGAGTGGCATTAGAAAAAAAAAAAAACAAAAAAATATGTGTCAAAAATCCCAACTATCTATGCTGGATGTCCGATCAAAGATTATCATTTTTGAAAACTCTCTTATTTAAATTAATGTGAAGTCTGCGCTTGGTGGGTTGCACAGAGTTTCTCTATATGTGGCCTTATGATTGAAAAACTGAACTGAGCATTGTTGCAGTTGTTCACGTTTCATTGGTAAAGTCTGTCTCAAAATAAAATGTAACATATATGAGAGACTTCATTGCAAATAAAAAATAAGTTGTAAAGAGACTTTCTGGATGGCATAAAATTTATTTTTCAAATCTAAAATTTCGCGACACACTCCATGGAGCTGTGCGACACACCAGTTGGGAACCCCTGCTCTATGGGACTACACCCAAGCATGAGCATTTGCTCATTTGGGTAACTTAGTTTGTATCATAATATGTAAACAAAAATTTCAGTAAACTTTGAAACTTAATCCAGTGTCTCTTCCATTTTTAAAAAAAGTCCATAAAATCCTCCTTTAGGATCACCTTAAGCTGTCTCGTTACATTCTTCTCAATCTTATTGATGATCTACAATCTACTCCCTTTAAATGGTTATTTTAGCTTTGAGAAAAGTTACGCCTTTTTCGAAGAAATCTGGTTAGTGATTTCAAGCAAGTCCTGTGCAACCTCTGCTTTTGTGACAGGAAGTGTAGAGTGAATTCCACTGCCGCATATTTCATGTCATGATTCTTGCCGTATCTGTGACTCAAGTGCTAGCACACTGGTTTTCCATCCAAAGAGCCCAGGTTCGAACCCCGGCATGGTCGTGATTGATTTTGTGATGGACGAAGTAAATGTTGGAGATGGTTTTTTCAGGATAATCCCGTTTCCCTCTATCACTTATTAACACACTCCACCTCCTCTTCATTTCATCTATCATCTTCATTAGTTAAAAATAGGCTGGGTGAAATCTTGAGGGTTATACAGATTTTCAGTGCTGTAGTTTATCAGGTACCCATCTGAAGTTGAGGTCTGGTTCTGTTAAGACTCAGGCAGGTTGGCCCACCTGTTATCATCGGATTCACGAATGCCACCCAGACCATATGTCAGACTAGGATAATCATATAGGACGCACAATGGGCAATGCAAGCCTAAGTATAAGGATCCATTCCAGGTCCAGCCATGGAAACAAGAAACCAGCAAAAATAAGTAGTCTGTGGAATCCTCAGGTCTTCTAATTCTTGCACTGTCTATCTCCGATTTTCGTTGATTATAACGTGCACACATTCAGTATTGTTTCATCTTTCCACTGATCAGCTGTTCTGCCAGAATTTGGATGGTAATTTTATTTTTCACTTCTTGCCTCTTTCCAAATATCTCAGACTTGTTTAATGTTCTCAGGGAAGCATGTAAGAGGATTTATAGTGTTGTTGTTGCTTTCTAATGGCAGGCGTTTGACAATAAAGTCATTTGACCTCTTGCACTCCAATATTTTTCAAAGATATTATCATGACAGCCAATGAAGAACAGATTTTTGAGGTGTTCCGAATCCATTTCTTGGTTTGAGTTGCACAATGGGCAGTTAGGGGACTGATATATTCCAAAGGATTTATAGTGTAGAGATCACACCATCTTTCGCTTCTGGATATAGATTGTACATAGATATTTGGAAATTGTACAAATTTTATTAAACAAAGGGGGAAGCATGTGTGTTGTCAGTTATTGTGTGGAATAATATTGTGTTTTGAATATTTTTTTGGCAGTTATTTATTTTTTACTTATTTAATGACGCTGTATCAACTACAAGGTTATTTAGTGTCGATGAATTGGTGATAGTGAGATGGTGTTTGGCGAGAAGAGGCCGAGGATTTGCCATAGATACATGACATTTGCCTTATGGTTGGAGAAAACCTCGGAAAAAACCCAACCAGGTAATCGGCCCAAGCAGGAATCGAACCCATGTCCGAGCACAACTCAGGATCAGCAGACAAGCACCTTAGCCGACTGAGCTACATCAGTGGCTGGCAGTTGTTATTACCGAAAGAAATATGCATGACATTCTTAGTATGCTCTTGAGAAAATGTTACTTAGGATAAAGACTCTAGAATGAAAAAACCAAAACACTACACTGTTCTCATTGTACTGTTATATTCTTCTGCGTTGATTAAATGAAGTGCTTGTGTTTTTGTTTCAGTTACCTTCCTCGAGTGTTCCAAGCATGTTTGGCTAGTGCTACTCTCTCCGAAGACGTGTTGAACTTGAAACAATTGGTATTACGGAATCCTGTCATCTTGAAACTTAAAGAACCAGAATTAGCACCTGTTTCTCAGTTAGCACACTACCACTTGGCAGCTGAAGAAGATGAAAAAGCGGCTATACTATATGCTCTGTTGAAATTACATCTTGTGAGGGGGAAGTCTATCATCTTCGTGAACACTGTGGATAGATGCTACAAGTAAGCAGATGTTGGTAATTGTGTAATAATTCAAGTAATGTCTTCATTGTGTATACAGTTAATTATCCAGCATTTCTATGGCAACATGATTTCTCGACTTTCAAAACCCAGAATGATGCTCTAATTGGGTGAGAGAAATACAGTTTTATATATCATGTTCGATGATAGAAATACAGGTATATATTCTCTTCCAGTTCCTCTCTCCAAGAATACCAAGGCATACAATCTGCAATTACTTTAAATTCTCTCAAGAAAGGGGGCATGGCTAGACATTATCCCTAATTTTATCATCATTAACATCATACAGAATAAAATTCTAGTCTTTAACTTTTAAAATGTATTTCTGTAGTCTTACTAGTACATTTATATGTGAAATCCAGCCCTGAAAACTGTAATAATTATCAACAAATATAATAAAATATGTCAACATTTTTAAATACGTAGTCAGTGGGATGCGTGCCTCTTGAGACAACCCCGCTTATCCCTGGAGGTACGCGTACCATAGATTGAATACTGTTGTTTTAGGAAGTTGTAAGGTTATTGTAATATTGTAGATTATAATGTGTACTGTTGTTTCTCAGGTTGAAGCTCTTTTTGGAACAGTTTGGAATACCAACATGTGTGCTTAATTGCGAACTTCCAGCTGCTATACGTTGCTTGTCTGTCAATCAGTTCAACCAGGGAGTATATGATATCATCATTGCCTCAGATGAAAAGGCTTTGGAAGAACCACATGCTGTGAAACATCTAGGAAAGAAAGGGTAAAATTATGTTGCAATGTGAACAAGAGCGCCCACAGGATCCAATCTCAGTGGTAGCAAGATAGTTAGAAAATTATAGGAAATGGATGGACGAGGAGAGAGAAAATTGAACATGAAAAATAACCAGTTCTGAAATCTAAATTACCTTGTGTACTCATTCATAGTTTAAAGCACTCGTTTCTGTTGAATTGTGTACAGAGGGTTTGAGAAAGCATGTATCATGCATGTAGAGAAAATAAAAAAAAAAAACGCGTAAAAAATAAAAATCTCAGTGGTAGCAATTGTTACCACTGGCTACCTCCTGGGGGCGTCCTTGACTGTGAATGTAGTTACCTTGGTCGCTATATTAGTAATTTTGCATGACTTGTTATAATGTGGCTTTGTTTGCAGAAAACGCAAGAAAGATAAAGAATTTGGAGTTGCGAGAGGAATTGATTTTCATCATGTGTCAAATATAGTCAACTTTGATTTTCCACCAGATGTGAACTCGTATATTCATAGAGCTGGCAGAACAGCCAGAGGTAAAAACCAAGTAAGTTTTCCATTCTAAAATTTAAAGATTAAGTAAAGTATATTCAAACATATGTAATACTTCATGTAAACCAATTGCAAAAGTTGAATGGTTAGAGTAAAATGTGAGACATTGAGAATTTTCATAAACTGATGAATATTCAAAAATATATTTAAAATATATTTCTTCCAACACTTTTGAGTAATATTATTTCAGTGAGGTGTAAGAAATCTCAGTAAAGCATTTTGCATGTCTTCTTTTCCGTAATGGTCATCGTTGATATTAAAATTAGTGGCTATAAGGTAATAAAATCATTAGCATTACTTTCTGAGGAAGGGAAGTAAAGCTCTGGGTCTCGTGTTGTAGACTTACAAAAAAAAAAAAAAACCCAAACTAATAGTGTGTTTCAGGTAAAATCAAGAACACACATTGACACTTATCAAAAAACTGCAAAAGATTTTCTTGGTGACTTTATTGCACATAGAATAAACTGATGGTCAGGCGATGTTGTTATTTAATACTTGGTTCTTAGCAATAAAACCATTAACTCTCTTGCGACCAATGTAATAGCGTGGAAACCAAAGACTGAAACTGTGAAATATCGCAGAGTACATTTAAATCGTTCTGTCATGGAAACATCATGTTAACAACAAACTTAAACTTGCCTACGGAAAACTCACAATTATATCCATTTCTCAACAAAAAACAACTCTAATGCTACAAAACTGCATGCTACTTTACATATCTCTGTTACGACCTCTAGTGCTTTATGCCAGTCTTGTCTGGAACGAAAGTGCAATAAGTGAAATCAAATGCATCCAGTCAGTTCAAAATAAAGTCCTACGAATCTAATTCTGTTCTCCTTGGTTTGTCCATAACAGTCAACTACACAGAGAAACTGGTATTGACACAATCAAACAGTTTATTCATTCACAAGCTAGAAGTTCTATAACAACGTAGAAAACATTCCAGGTGCCATCAACTACTCTCTTGGATTTAAGTTTACATTTCCCACCAGAATCAAGAGCTGACTTCCCATGGACAGAATATTACAATCAAAACTTATTACACATCAACCTTTTATGTATGGTATATACCGTGGGTGGGTGTGCATGCGTGTGTGGTTTTTTTTTTCTCCCCAGTGCAGTGAGGGAGTTGACAGTGAAATGGATGTAGTGCTGAAAGGTACTTCTGCATGTATGAACATATCATACTCGTGGGTTTTAGTTCGAACTTAGGGTTAAGATACAAATTAGATTTACTTTAAATGTTATTCTAAGTGATCGTGTTTCATTTAATTTAGGATGCTCCTTGTTATTATTATTATTATTAATTGTGTTTATTATTAATTGCCATTATTGAGTGTAATTAGTCACCACTGCCACCGGATATTTACCCATTTGCAGTGTGAATAAATACATACCTACATAAATAGCAATATCATGTGCCACCTAATAAAGCAAGTGAATTGTTGAGAAATGCTTAAAAAGTATATACTGTATTTATTTATTGTAAAGTTTTTATTTTTGTGGCACACATATTTAGTAGTAATTTATATATTTTCTTCTTTTTTTTTTCTGTCATAGTTAGGATTTTTTAAATCAACACTGTAGAGGGGTTATTCTTGGAAACTTCAAGAAATGCATATGGACACTTTTGGCATAAAATGTTCGGAACAAAGAAATTCTGAGACTAATTCATTTAATTGAAGTACATTTATTAAGAGTAAATTAAAGTAGGGTAATTTATGCTTCTAGGGTACTGCTTTGTCATTTGTCAGTATAAGAGAGCGACCTTTAATGCAGGAAGTTGAAGATCATCTGAAGGGTTCTTGTTCTGAGGAGGAGCAAGTGCTGAGGTTTGTATAAGATATGACTACTCTAATAATTAATTATTTGTAAACTATGTTAAGTTTCGTTATAGTTTGATTCTTTTGTGGGAATAAAGCTGAGTCTGCCATAATATCTTGATTTCATACTTTTGTTAGGAATGCTTGATATGTTACAATGTATTGAGCAATTTACAATGATTGTCTAATTTTCAAAATCTGTATCTTATACTGTCAAACAGGTAAAAACTTTATGTAAAGGATTAAAACTAACTTCATTATTTTCGGAAGCCTTCTTAAATTGATTTAATGGTTAAAACCCATTATATATTTTTAAATTTATTATAATAAGAATTGTGAAAAGATACTGGAAGCAGCTTAAAATTATATTTATGAAAATTTCATATAGCTAGTTTTACGTAAAGATTAATTTTTGGTCCTACAGAATATATCTGTCATGGTAACAATGATTATTAGAAGAGACCAAGGACCCAGGTTCGATCCCTGGCGCCGGAGCGAATTTTTCTCCTGTAATAATCATTATAGCTAGTTTTGTTACTGTAACATTCATGTTTCTCTTCCTATTTTTTTATTATAATAATTTTGATCATGAAAGCGTGTAATAGACTCAAAATGGTACTCTGATTTTCACACACTTGTAATTTATGTAGTAAAATAAGACAAAATTAAGTCTAGAAGTTTTACATTATAGAAATTTCTAAACTGTTTTTGTTTGTGTATCTCATGTGATTTTATAATTTTCTTCTCTTAATCAGAACATATTAATGCACTTTTAGTAATATATTAATAGAAGTATCTATACTTGTCTCTCTGCCATATGTGATATATTTATTCCACCAGCTTACATCAGTCGTGATGGCCTTTCACATTTCTGTATACAGTGTCATCACTCCCTTGGATACATATTCTGCTTACGTTTGTTTTTAACATCCATGGTCATTTACATGTTAACCGATCACTTTCCTACCACTGTTCTCACCTCTGTTTCACCTCCCATCTTCTACTTACTCTCACCCTTTCCCATTTATCCATCTTATTCTTACTAATCTCATTTAACTAAACACTCATTTCTTTCTATTCCTTATTAATTGTTCTCAACATTGTTTACGAATCACTAACACTCACTGATCACTTATTCCAACTAATCTAATCTATACATTTTCTTGCTTTGAGATTCTTAATTCTAATAATGCTGCACAACTTTTTCTAGAGCATATCAGTTTAAACTTGAAGAGGTGGAAGGATTTCGGTACCGTGCAAGGGATGCATGGCGTGCTGTAACAAGGATTGCAGTTCGGGAAGCACGTCTGAAGGAGATTAAACAAGAAATATTGAACAGTCAGAAGCTTAAGGTAAATATCTTCATTATAATAGCCATTGCCTAAAAATGAATTTGCTAGAACTTACTGAAGCTAACTGTGTGACTCTGCAGTGCTCTGAGAAACTTACCCTCCTCCACTTATACTTTGACTCAACTTTTCTGCTATCTCCTTACTAGTAGTTCTCAGATCTACCTCCACATTGTCTAGCATCTCATATGAAGGGTATACGGGAAAAACGAACAATGTCACATTTCCAATAAAGGTGAGATATTGATCTATTTCAGTATATTACTGCAAAATTTATTGGTGTTTCTACTTGAAATGAAGGAAATGGTGAGTGTATCCGTGGTTTTAATTCTCCTTTACCACTTTTGGTAAAAATATCACTAAAGTTTGTAGTAATACAGTGAATTAGATAACGACATCACCCTTAAAGGAATTGTGACATTGTTCGTTTTTCCCATGTATCCTTCATATGTGTGCCTCCCTTTATCCTCCTACCTGATTGATCATTTAGTTCCCTTTTTGGGTACCTTTTACCACCATTTATTGAACATGTTTCAGTCATTTCAATCTGCCTATCTTGTTGGTAGCAGACTAAATCCAGGATTTTGATTTCTTTGTTTGTTAGTATTCTCCATTCATTTCCTTTCACTGGTCCAAATATGTTCTGCAACACTTATTTCCTCTCCAAAAGATGAGAGATATCAGGAAAGCTACATAACACATAAGAGACTCGAGATATGTCGAGCGGGAAAATAGAGTCTTGCAGTATTGTAGTAGGCATATTGTCTATTCGAGCTATACAAGTCCTTCCACCAATTTCTGATCTCCATCAATTCCTCTTACTCTTTGGATTATAGCAATAATCTATGTTAGATAACTTGCTATTTTCTATTGTCAGTAAGTTTTCTGCCTATATCTCGAGCCTTTTTACAATGATCTCCTTTATTGAATATATTTTGAACTTCTTTTATCCTCATTTATTGTTTCATCGTACAGTGTTACTATTAAACATAACAAAATATTATAAAGATTTAAGTTACATATAGTTAAGGAATAACGATTTTCACACCCCTTACTTTATTTATAAATTACAGAGCAAAACAAAATAGTTTATATCCACGACTAATGTGAACTGTGTCTAATTAATTTGAAGTAAATCAAGTTAATGTCCAATTTCATGATATAGTCATATCCTGGAGAATTGCACTGGTTCATACAGAATGTTTCTCTCATTGATGGCTTTAGTTAAGTGAACAGGGTGCCTCTTTCCAATTCAGTCAGTCGTGTGTTCGAACCCACTGTCATGCATTCTTTTTTTTTTTTTCCTATATTTGTTAAATTAATTTACTTCTTTATTTGTTAACAGTCTTTACCACATTACTTATTTCCTTGGCACTTGTTCTAACTACTACGGGACGATATACAACGAAACAAAACTAATTTTATTACCTCAACTAGTTGTTCCATTGTGAACCAGACCACTTGTCCTCTGATCATGCGTACTGTTTCTTTTCTGGGACTTATAAATTATCTGTGTGACAAAACTTTTTTCTAAGACTGTACAATCCTGCACTTCATATAAGAATTTCATTTCAACAGCATATGTTTTATTATATTCATTCTGTATTAGCATCCAGATTTCGCGTCCATAAAACTAGTTGTTACAGAATCTAATTTTAGTGTCCTTTCTAACTATCCATTAGTGGCTTATATCTTATAACATTTATTTTGTGTGTCTTTGTCTTTTTTATTATTAAATTGCAGTGCAAGGAGTTAAAATTTGTAACTTGTTCTACAATAAAGTATAATCATATTTTATAACCATAGAGACCAGAAAATGGTGAATAAAATACATCAAAGTTCGTAAATAAAACTACTATAATTCGTGAAAAATTAGATATTTAAACATGTAGAACTCAGCAGAAATTCGTGAAAAAATCATTCGCGAAAATGATGTGCCCCTATTTGTAGCTATTTTTGATGAACGTGTACTTTTCCCATTAAATATTTGTTTGTTGATATTTTTAAACTATGTTTTGAATGCCCCATGTGAGTGTATTTCAGCATGTAGTTTCAACAGCAAGAGAAAAAAACCCATTATGTGGTACAAATGGGATATTAATTGAAAATGCAAACCAAAGGTTTGCACATAGAAGGCTGTTTGTAATACAAACTTACTAAAACGACCGACCTTTCATTTGTCCTGTTTACAGAGTTACTTTGCAGATAATCCACGTGACCTTCAGACATTGCGCCACGATAAAGCGCTTCATACTGTGAAAATACAACCACATTTAGCTAATGTGCCTGATTACATTGTTCCACCTGCACTGAAGTCATTGGCAGGCATCTCAAGGATACGTAAGAGACGTTTTGACAGGATATCTGGTGCAGGCGGAACTTCGAAGGTCAAAGCTCGTTATGAAGTAAGTGTGAAGTAGTTATCACCTAAATGTTGTTGTTTTCTAATGCCAGATGTTTGACAATAAAGTCATTTGACCTCTTGCACTCCAATATTTTTCACAAATATTGTCATGGTTAGCCACTGAAGCAGAGATTTTGAAGTGTTCCAATCCATTTCTTAGTTTGAATTGCACAATGGGCAGATAGGGGACTTATATATTCCAATTCTATGCAGGTGCTTGACCAAACAGTGTTGCCAATCTAAATGCAGCTACAGACGATTTGCGTGGTAAATCGGGAATTAACTGTGGATTATGATGCAGAGAGTTCCATTTTTAACCTTGAGATTGTGTTATCAAATTTTGTTTGTTGAAGTCTAAGTATGTAGATTTAACTAATCTTTACACAGTAATACATAGATTTAGTAACAGGTCTGTAAGTAGCAGTGCTGCCCTTCTTTGCTAAAGCATCCGCATTCCCAGGATTCCACAATGGGATGGTATCCATTGGAATGCAACTCTAGAAGAGTACTGTGGAAACAATTGAGTTTTGTCAGAGTAACAATAATCTTGAGCTAACCTATTATGAGTAAAATTAACTTTTGAAATGTTTCTAATGCCTTTTTAGGTATCAGGCAGTTGGATGTTTAGGAAATTGTATCTATATTGATAATTTATTTTTTATTAGGAAACAAACCATTAACGCTAAGATTAATGAAAACAAAAGTCTCCTTAATTATATGAAGTATAAAATATTTCATTTGCAGTCATAGTACTATTGGCAGTTGTTACAAATCTATATTGTGTATCTACTTCACAAAAACTGAAATATATATCATATCCGTCCCTGTCATTCTTAAATATAATAAATGATACTAATATAAATATAATACATGTATATACCATAAAAGAAACATAGATATCCGAAAAACATTACAAGTTCCTTGTATAACCAGAGAAATTCAACAAAATCAGCAACAGTGGAAGAACCATGCACAAAAAATGGAAAGAGGGAGACTTCCAAGATTAGCCTCAGTATGTAGACCAAGAGGACACAGAGATCAAGGAAGACCAAGACAGCAATGGAGGGATCAAGGTCATCTTTCTTAGATTATCGTTACAGATCACATGGTCAAAAACGAAGAACTTTATGATGATGATAATACTAATATTTGCACTTCTATCTAGCGTAATTAGTTGATATGTAAGGAGATTTTTCACAAAAACAAACAATTTTTTGCCTTTATAGTGAAACACACTACATACATAGTTTTGCTCACTTACCCAACCTCCTCATGAACTTTCCTTTTGTAAGTTACACTGCAAAAAACAGTTTCATATCATCACTCTCCTTGTGCGCATCTCATCAATTCATTCTTAATCATCTCATCGCCAGTTTCCTTTTATAGCTTTTTTATTTAGCAGCAATCGTCTCGTCATTTTTGAAAGAAGGTTTACGAGACAGTGTTACAATAACACGAGATGATCAGAAGAATCTGACTGATGAGACGATCAGAAGTGATGAAATAATTGGGACAAAAGTGACACGAGATGATAAAAAAAAAGACTGACGGCAATGGGAAGGAAATTAAAATCATCCCAATTAGAACAGCATGACTGAGGAAAGGGCACAAAATAACAGACTGCTGAGAAATAGCTGAAGAGACAGTCAGAACTGAATTAATCTGATCACAGAAAAAAAAAAGAATGACGTTATTAATAATAGTAAATTGACTGAAGAAACGATCAAAAGGAAAAAAAGACTGTCAGAAGCAAAATGACTGACGAAACGAACAAGACAAAAATGACTAATGAGTTGGTGAGGAGGAAAAAGATGGACGAGACTATGAGGAGCAAAATGAGTCGCAAAACGATTAGGACAATAAGAAGATGAGCATGAATCATCTTTTAGGGACTCGTTGGCATCATGTAAACATTTCTTACAGTGTTTGAATTATTAAACTAACACCACAAGCTCTGTCCGTAACTTGTGTTTTATAGAACATGAAAGAAATAGTGGATGAGTCACTGCTAGAAAAATCTTCAAAATATTTGTAAACATCAATAACAATTTTTTTTTGTCTGGCTATGCATATTTAGACTGTGAGGCCTACTTAATTAAACACAAATGTGTACAACTTTCAGCATTTTTTTTTTTTTATTTTGGAAGCCTGGCTTGGAACCTCGCAGAGTGAGGGTGATTGTGGAGTGTTGGTGGAATGATAATGGAGAGGGGAAACAGGAGAACCCCGAGAATAACTTCTTAGGCCTGTTTCGTCCACCGTATAAACGAGGATCGAATCTGGGTTGCCTTGGTGGAAGCTCAGCCATGAGCTATTGCATACGTGAAAAAGCATCTGTACATGTACAGCACAAACTTAGACAAAACACTGAATTTCGGCGTTGTCTCTGCAGTGTAGAAAATTCAGAAAGAAGGGAAAGTGTGTGTCCTTGGCAACCATAAATACTTGTGTAAGACTATAATATAAGCTGTTGCAGTCATAAAAAAGTACTTTCTAGTGCTTAACATTGGCAGAATGTTCATGTATTTCACCTTTTTGTGTTTTTTCCCTTAGTCTTAATTTTTTGTAATATGAATAAATTGTATATATTGCAGGCAAAGAAGAGAAATCCTTTGCAATGTATGGAATTTTCTGGATTCAAGAAGAAACCGTGACCTCTTGATATCTGAATTGTCTGAAGGGATGTACAGCTAGTGTTTTTGATATTGCTGTTATTTTAAAGTTGTCAGCAGTTCTGAAGAATTACATCTGTCAAATTAAGTTTGTTGTAACCTTTCATTCCACAGTTACATAAATGCCATTGCAGCATTTTTTTCATTTGTATATAATGGACATATGTGGACTTGTATGATAGTCTGTATTTATGAGATGAAAAAATTGTTAAGCACTTAGATAGTTGTGTAAATAAATTATTTACATAAATGTTTGTGTAGATACTTCATCATTACTTTGGCCCAGATATTTATTTTATTATATTTCCAGAAGGACAGGACATCTTTGGTTCTGTGTGGACCCTTATCAGATCTGAGTGTTGTAGCTGAATTGACAGATGCCACCAATGAAACGCGATACATACAGGAATGTCAACAACCATTCATACATCTGTAATAGTAAAAATAGGCTGGAGTGATGTCTGAGGGTAGTATGGGTTTCCAATGCTGATCTAGATTCTAAGGGCGAAGTCTGAATCTGAGTTCAGACTCATAAGTAGATGATGGGATCTTATCTGCAGGGTCTTGGAAGGATGGCCTGCATGTCAATGTTGGATTCACAAATGCCACTTGGGCCATCCATCAGACTTAGACAATCATCGCATATAGAGTATATAATAGCACTAAACAGCTTGCATCCAACTCTCGTGAAATCAATCACATGGCTGTATTAATGTAAAGGTTAAATCACATTTTGTTTATTACAGTCGTTTGTCGACGTAGTTCCTGTTAATACTTATTTTGGTATCTTAGTAGAGACTTTTAGGTTTTGTGTGTGTTGCTGTAGGATGTTTCTGGATTATATTTCGGATAACCATTACAATCTCAGTAATTACATTTTATTTATTACAGGAATATTTTCTTTGTACAGTAGTTGCCAAAAATTAAGTTCATCATTATACATACATACAACAAATGTTGCTAAATGGCTCATAATTCTAAGTGTAAATACAGTACTTCTCATTATGGATTGCTAAATCGTAATATTTTCAAGGATATCAACTTAGAAACATACAGTTCATGTAAAAAAATATCTACAATAAATAAAAATACTTTTTAAAAGATTCTTCATACTAACAATGATCTTGTACAAATCAGACAAATCAATATTCCATGATACTTTGCATTATTGTGTAAGACAGTGGAACATAGATAACTTGTAAAAATAACAAAAATTTACAACTTATATAGTGCATTAACAAGTGTAGCATAGCACAAATGGAAAACGATCATCTGATCAGGAATATTTATGGTGACTCCAAGTCAGGAATTGAGTACACCTGATGGAATATCTCACCACCAAAGCAAAATTCTCCACGCTAACTTCACAAACAACTGCTTCGCCTCTAACATTAGTTCAAAAGATTTTAAATAGCATAGACATGGAGGTCTACAGAAAAAACGTGATTGATTAAACAAGATGTACCGTGTGAGGTAGCTTAAAGTGGAGTCAAATCTTGTATTGCCTATATCATATTGAAGAATGTTAACAATATGAATGAAGCTTTGTCGACTATATCATATTTTCAAAAATGGCTGATGCTGACACTGTAGCTCACGAAACTACAACATACAATAAATGGAATTATGTCTGATTTGGCTGGCAGGATGCATATATTGGTCCCGCTTTGGATTTTGCAAGATCTGTAGCCTTTTTTGCAGCATCTTTCAATGCTTCCTTTTTTGATGCTACTTGATTTGTAATGTCATCAGCTGGTGTATGAGGGACAGATGCTGTATGAGGGAACATGGTGGTCAAAACGTAGTTAAAACCTCCAATCATCTGATGGCAATTCTTACGGAATCTGTCAAGACCGAATGCTTGAATAGCTCGTCCAAAACCGAAAACTTGCGAATCAATCCATGCCGATCTTTCAGCAACTGTCCAATTAGGATTCTCCTTGCTTACTTTATAAACGACTTTCTCAACGATACTCTGTAAATAAAAATTAAAGAATCAATAACACCAGGAAATTATTATTATTATTATTATTATTATTATTATTATTATTATTATTATTATTAGACCACAAAAGTTTTCCAAAGTATCATGCATCAGAAATGATATGACGCATACCAGGAGTAGATTCAGTGGTCCAAAACGATATTTGCTTAATTTACTTATGGCCAGAAACACGTCATATGAGAGGTAGAGACCAGCAAAGTTTTGTTTAGTGTTGTTATTTCTTTGGCACTGATATTCACAAATGCACTTCTGTTACAAAGAATGGGCTTGTTTTTCAATTGCTGAGCAGTAAAAATGGACACATCCAATCTAATTTAATTTCGTAACTATAAATGTCAAAGAAATACATACTGCGAGCGGCACTATGTAACAAGCCAAAACGAATATGTGTATCTCTAACAACTCTGCTTGGTGACATATATAAAGTCAGCCATTCCTTGAACCATGCCCAAGCATTCGGTGTGTAACTAGTATTCAAGTGACCTGCTAGCTGTAACCAAAGAGTCACGTGACACATTTCTGGCTATATTAAGCAAATACTATTGCTTTTGGACCACTGAACCCACTTACAATCTGTGTAACATCGTTTCTGATACACAAGGTACGAAAATAAGATTTATTACTTTTAACTTAATGTTGTAGTGATTTTAAGTAAATGTTTTTTCTATTAACTAGCAATAATACTAATCTGCAGTTATAATTAACAGAAAATAAATAGTTACCATTACTCTAACGTAGCCAATATTTCTTGTGTAAGTGACCAGAATTTTTTCCTTTGGGTCCACAATAGATTCCTCAACAATTTTAACTGTGCGGGAATTAACAAAGCGTTCTCCCCATTTTGGTACCCTGTTAGTTTTGGTAAGAAGACGCTTAGTAAAGAGTTTGTTGTCTCTGACTTCTCGGAATACTGTATCTTCAGACAAAACATGGTTACTGAAAATGAGAGGAAAAATTAATGTAGTACAATGTAATTCTTCATCTCAAAATTTTATTTTAAATCATGGTTTATTTAACGACGCTCGCAACTGCAGAGGTTATATTAGCGTCACTGGTGTGCCAGAATTTTGTCCTGCAGGAGTTCTTTTACATGCCAATAAATGTAGTGACATGAGCCTGTTGCATTTAAGCACACTTAAATGTCATCGACCTGGACGGGATCGAACCCGCAACCTCGAGCTTCATCTCAATATTTCCTACAGGGTTGTGAAATACATAAAACCTCAGACTCCTTCAAATAAGCTCAATATAATGGGTAAACCTATTAGGATAGTAAATTGTGACATAACATGCACGTGAAACAATTCTATTTTTAAGTCATAACCTATATTAATTCAAATAGGAAAGACTGGAGAATGCTGGGTTTGCAGTGAAAGACCTGCTCTTGGCCAGAACACTATGAATGAATGAATCTATATTTAATTGAACAGGGATACGTCTAAAGAAGACATCAACATTAATCACAGTTAATATTCAAGATAAATTACAGTGGTACAAAGACAACTTGTAAACATAACAAAAATTTACAACCTCTATTCCATAGTGTGTTAGCAAGTGCAGCATAGCATAAATGGAAAACTATCATCTGATTAGAAATATTTAAGCTGTCTCCATATTTGATGCTCCAGCCTAATTTAAAAAAAGACATTACAGTAGAACTCCGATTATCCATCATCATATTAACCATAAGCGGATTATATGATAGCTTCCTCTCACTCTTTTCTTTCTTTGCTGCTGGTAAAATCTAGTGCTATACCTTATATTAGTAGGCCTACCTATTTTTTTCTACAGTCTGTTATTACAAGACTTTACTTTTACATAGTACTACAGCCAGCATTACTGGTAGACCTATTTGAAGGTGTTTTTCCCAAACTGTAAAATAGTCACTACCTGCTTTCAAAGAAATGGTCCCAAGAAATTCCGCACAATTTAGAGCAAACCTGTGCAGCATTCAGTTCTTGTTATACTGTTTGAGTGCCCGTACTTCATAATTTCTATGCAAAATATCTTCCACAGGTGTCAGAAGTGTTTTGCTAAGTATTGTATAAATATACAAATAATTAAGGCCTTTGGGAAAAGAGAAACTGCAGCTCATCTCGTATCAGAATACGAGACTGGTGTAGGCCTACAAATGTGTGTGATTTAATTAAAAACAAGGATAAAGTGTATAAGATCTGTAAATCTACAACTGGAAACCTCTACTATTCCTATCTTTCTGCACAGAATCAACGCAAGGAATTTACTTGGTCCTGCAACACTAACCAGCAGGATGAACAGACACACGTAACAGGTGAACCAGTCTCAATGCAACTGATGATGAGATAGCAGTTCCCGAAACAAGTTTAGCAATTGATTTAGCTATTTCATCTGTATGTTTTTTAATACTGTTTGATTAATGTGCATTCAATTTTATAAATTAATATGATTTCCACTCTCCTTACATCATTATTTCTTATTCTGTGTCCAGAAAATAAATACAACCCAATTTCCTCAACAATAGTAAAAGTATGTCCTCTCTATGAAACAACATCGTCGTCTAAATATCATATTTTAACCACGTAATATAAAAAAACTACTTGTCCATTTATTGCAATAGTGTTAAAAAGTAAGATTAACATCGATTGTATTTCGCTTAGCCTTCATGCTTACAAATCACCCCATTTGCAAAATTTATGACGTGCGCTTCTTTGACGAGGTATTTTCCTTACATCCCTGCCATGGTAGTTCGCCAATGCCATCCCGAGGACCCAGTCACATTGTGAACGAACTGATTACCAGTGCGATAGCGTTCTGACCCAAGTTTTGGTAGGGCAATGGCTCGAATTTCGAGGACTCCAGGGTCTCTTAAATTTTATTATATTTCTCAGTCTCTTCTGTAATTGCGGAGCTATGACTTGCGATGGCTGTTTCGCTTCAAATTTATCGACTCATTATCATATATGCTGACTAACCTCTATTCGAAAGAAAGTAAGGGATCCAAACGTAAACACATAAACCTGAATATTTCTTTTAAAATCTGTTGTACAAATGAATTATTTTTCCTTACACCTACGTCTCCATTTATTTAATAAGCTTTCGTTTAAATAAACATGTACCTGTGTGGATTTGGATATCTTTTCCAGAAACCTTGAGCAACTTGATCCCAACTAAAATGGAATATCGATGTGCTTTCGAAATATTTTACCATTTTTCTCAAATAATGTTGAAGGCGTAGATAAAGTTAACTTCACAGTCAACACTGCAACAAAAGAACAAGTTTTAAGTAGTTTATCATTAGAATTAGCGAGGTTACACGTTACATAATTTGTATTTATTTAGGCTATGTGAAAAAAAAGAACAAACCAACATACCTTTTCAATAAATGCTTCGGAGGAAAAGAAATGCTTTATATGCACTACAAGGAATCATATTTATGACGACCTTATTCCTTTATGGACTATCAGACATTAGTTTTTCAACAGTCCGAAGGTCTCCAGTATGAACCGGAAACAAATGTTATTAATCCATTTACTTATCTTGGTTAGGAGGGTTAGGAATAGAAGGGAGCACACAGCACGGATCACACAAGGAGCAGGTTGCGAACACCAGTATCGGATTTTACGAGATTCTCGTCACGCCAACGTGATTTCAACACTAGCGATACTAATGGAATGATCTTTAAATATGTTTAATATAATCAGTGAATATATTAATCTATGATGAACAGACATGAATGTATATAATCAACGAGCACAGAAGCCTACTCGCTGTATGTGATAGTTCTCTTTGGGTATAAATTACTTTTGGTGGATGGTTTTCCCTAAGTGCATATTGTATGCTTTTCTTTTCATTATGATCGTAGAATGGTGTGAACGATGTTCGTTAGTGATTTTGAAGACTGATGTTGAAAGATTATCTTTAAACTAGATCTGATGGCATGTTACTTGAGCGGTTAGACAGAAATGGACGTAAAATAACGAGGTGGAAATTTGAGATTCATAGGATTTGTTCTCCTTTGTCTTTCTGTGTCGTTTTTCAGGTAAATGCAGCGTCATGTTTCTATACTTGACTAATCCTAAGAAATGGCTGATTGTGACAGCTCCTGATCTTTAGTTCTCTACGTTTTATTGAATTTACTGCAATTGTAACAACGTCATTAAACATTACCAAATGATAATTGAGTTCAAGGACGGTTCTGTGTGATGTTACTATTGTTCTTAATGTATAGTTCTCCATTATTAAAATTACCTATTTCACAAATTTGCTCCCATTAGGCTTATTACACAAAACGAGAACCATGGAACGAAGTGTTAGAAATTATTTTACTTGTTTTCCTTTTTGTGTTACGGGGTATTTTTTTTACTGTAGCGTTACCACGGTAAGGTATAAATGAATATCCCCCCCTCTCCGGAATAAGGGGTATATGGTACATTGTTTCCCTATGTAAACCTACTTAATATTCTCATAATAGGTTAGACTCTTATTCCGGGGAGCATTCAAATATATTTACATTTTTTTGGGTGAAACTAGCACTGAGTTGTTTCTGTTTATTTCGGAAGTGATAATCCCCCATTATATTACCTTACTACTGACATCAGAAGACAAAAGTCACCAGCCTTTGCCCAGCGTATATGCAAGGCGTAATAAAAGCCTAAACTAACCTAACCTGTCACATTAGTACAGTGACACTGTTTTGTTTAGCCGCGCAGTTTTCATTTTCCCGTCGCCTGCTGCTAGGAGCTTAACTGCGGCCATCTGGTCTGCCGGCACTGAAACATTTAGTAGGCCTATAGGAATTTGTTAACCAGCACAAAATAGGTGTTGAAAATGTTCCCCACCAACTGCTACACATTGTTGACACCTTATGAAATTGTTAATTACTTTAAGAAGTTCTGCTACACTGATTAACTCTATTTCAGCTCTTATATTATAGTACTAGCCGTACCCATGCGCTCCGCTGCACCCGTTAGAAATAAATATAAAGTAATTACATAATTAAAATAGGACATTTGACCCAGAGAACATTCGTGTTTGATAGAAGGATAAAACATGTTTCTTAATTTTTATTACATGCAACCATAGTTTAATGAACATTGGCATCATTTAGATTTAATGTGTATACTTTATTTTACGGTTAAACGAGCGTTGAGCGGATTCCGCCGATTTTGGAATAGACACCGACGCACTTAGGTTAGGATAGGTTAGTTTAGGCTTTTATTATCCCGTCAAGATGAAGGTGAAAGCGATTGTGTGTGATTTTTTGTTTTCTATGTTGGCAGTTCAAGTACGTCGGTGTCTATTCAAAAATCGGCGGAATCCGCTCAACGCTCGTTTCGCCAAAAAGTGTGTTGATAACGGATGTACTCCGATAAGTACGTTTTTAATTTGTTATGGGGGCTCTTGAATCTCAGGAGGAACAACTATTACAACAGCGCAACATAATCTGCTTGGCTCATTACCCAATTTGTTTGCATTGCATTTATTGCATATGTATTTTATGTATTTTAACACTATTCAATTGAGCATAGTTAAAATTTGGATTATAAAATAATGGAATGCTAAGCTAACATATTATTACTGCACACTAAATCAATACACTCTTGTGGTTCGTTAATTCTCTGAGATTAAAATGAATGTGTACTTAAACATTATTTTAAGAAATATAGGAAACGAATATACAGAATAGCCTATCAAGTTTTCTGTGCATAAGAAGCTATTTTAATCTTACCTGTCCTCAATTCACTCAGAAGTTACTGTAATAACATTATAGCATTATCTCCATCTAGAGAAACTACACTTTCCAATGATGAAATAATAATTAATTATACAAATCGGTTAATTTAGCTTCCGATATTACTTCATACAAACACAGAAACATTCTGTGTAGGTTATGTTTCATAGCTTTCGATTGTTGTTGTCAAAGGCCCCTTATAGACGAAGTCATTTGTTTTTTATTTCATTACACCCCTTAGATGGCAGTTATTTTAATTTTAAAACTCATTTATCTCATTAAAATTTTTCAAAGAATAAAACTTATCAGAAATGATTTTTAAAGAAGATTTTGTTATGTAACTCTTTTTACAAAAATCAATAATAAGCGAGATATTTTGATTTATTTAATTCAGGCCCCCTGATAACCCCCCTTTGAAATAAAATATTTTGAATGCCATATAGCCTAAAATCTAAGTTACAATGAACTTAATTTATATTCCAATTTTCATCGAAATCCGTGTCCACACCTGTGGAGTAACAGTCAGCGCGTCTGGCTGCAAAACCAGGTGGCCCGGGTTCGAATCCCGGTCGGGGCAAGTTACCTGGTTGAAGTTTTTTCCGGGGTTTTCCCTCAACCCAATACGAGCAAATGCTGGGTAACTTTCGGTGCTGGACCCTGGACTCATTTCACCGGCATTATCACCTTCATATCATTCAGACGCTAAATAACCTAGATGTTGATACAGCGTCGTAAAATAACCCAGTAAAATAAAAAAATTAAAAAAAATCGAAATCCGTTCAGCCATTATCGCTTGAAAAGGTAACAAACATACATACAGACAGACAGACAGACAGACAGACATACAAAAATTTCAAAAAAGCGATTTTCGGTTTCAGGGTGGTTAATTATATATGTTAGGACCAATTATTTTTGGAAAATCGAAAATTATCAGAAAAATTTTGGCTACAGATTTATTATTAGTATAGATTTAAGCTCATTTATTGTATGTGGATTTTTCGCATAGACCTCATTTTTGCGGGGTACGCTCCTATCTCATTTAATATTTCTTCTGTAAGAACATGTCTCCTCCTTTGTATTTTACGATAATTTACTGATCTTGTCTGTTTGAATTTTTTGGCTAACCTTATTGTAGTGGCATTAGGCACGGGTGTATTTGGAAATTTGTTACGGAAGTTCTGTCATGTTCTCGCACAAGATTTTCTGTATTTTATGTATGTAGTAAGGATATACACAATTCCACGTAATGAAAATCGCATTGCAACGACGCCGAACACACACACGCAACACAACACGACTAATTCAAGCTTCACGCACGAGTGCAGATGATAAACAAACTCTCAACTGTCACTGTATGTCGCGGTGCTCCTTAGGCAGGAAACACACTAGCTGCACGGGCAACATGCCAAATGAAAACCCCGTGGCATAAGAAAACAGTGTCACTGTATATGCAAGGCATAACAAAGGCCTACTGTGCCTTATACCCACTCTCGCCAGCAACTAAGTTTTAATTTTATCTTTTTTGTCCTTCCAGTGAAGATATGGGGAGTACCAGCGGAGATGAACTAAAGGAGCTGAAGCGTGATGTTATGCTTCTAGAGGTATGAATTTGAGTTATAAAAAAGTAATGAGGTTCGAGAAACTGAACTAATAACTACTTAAATTTGCTGTAATGCCAAAAAAAATCAACATATTGAGTGCGTCATTAACATTGAGTGAAATTATAAAAAAGAAACACAACACCTTCATCTCTTTAGAATGCCCATATATTACATTTTCGTTGTTGACATATTTTCATTTTTGACAGAGCAGTATAAAACACTTTATTTTCCTGCAGATAGAACATAATGAATTTGTGCTTGTCTTTCCTCTTTGTCTGCAGTCTCTTCTTCGTCGTCCTGTTTTACAAATTGGCAATGTCGGTGTCTCGCATTGCAAACTCAATTTTAGAGTTTTTATAGCCCTATTTCTAAGTAATGTGTCTGTCCACTTCTGTGGAGTACCAATTGGCATATATGACCTTGAAACGAGCAGGCCCAGGTATAAATCCTGGTTGGGACATATTTCCGAGGTTCCAATTGAAGCAGAATTGCAGGGTAATTTTCGGCATTGAATCTCGGACTCATTTCGCCTTCATTAAATTCAACTTCATCTATCATCTTTCAGTATCTAGTTTTAGGCCAACCAGGGCTGCGGCATGTGTAGCTAGTACCGTGATTTGCATACAGATGGAATGTGTCTGAGACAGGGTTGGAAAAATACCGTTAGGCCTATATTAAAAAAAATTTAAAAAGTTTTTTTGTTTTCAACTGTTTTTTTATACAGTTTTAAACAGTGCCATGAAATAGTGCGTTTTTTAAAATGTGTTGTTGTTGTCGTCGTCATCGAGTAATGCTGAGTTCTTGGCAATAAAGCCATAAACTCACTTGCTCTCGTATATTTCTCGCATACAGTGGGTTTAGAGAAAAGGGCTGGACATATGATTCTGATCGATTTCTTTCTGAAGACTGCACAATGGACAAAGTGATGAAGAAAATTACAATTTTGTTCGTTTTGACAAATATTAATACCCTGTGAGTAATCAAAAGGATGCAACTGCATTTTTCCTTGGATACTCAGGAATAATATTTTGTACATTGAGACTCTCCCGTCTTCTATTATTTGAAATTTCGTGGAAATAGTTGATATTTTGAGTTGATTAATCTTATAACTGTTGAAAATGATAAAGCTGACATGTTCTTTTTCTTTTTTATATTAAACATAATTTATAAATAGGATTGCGAGATGGGTATTGTAAAAATTAGCAAAACTCCAAATTTTTTAAGAAAAATTCGGGAAACTGGCATTTTAGACATTTAAAATTGATCACCCTGTTTATTAAATGAAATAAGGTTATTTATTCATAAAATTAATATCCTACTAACTAAAAAAAATACATTGTATGAAACTTAATGATGAATTTCATAAAAATATAATATTTTCAAATTTACCTCAGTTTGAGTGCCTGTATTTCTTTGAAGATCTAACATCTTTTAACAGTGAGAATTAATTTTTTTACAACATTATAAAAAAGATTGACATCCAGTTTTGAATTGGACAAAGTTATAATTTTATTCTGATTTCATTAAAATAGTGGGGCATCTCTTTCTGCTGTTTGGCCATTTGTTGTTCATTGTGAGCTTAAGAGGGATTATTCCATGTGGGCACATCCAATCGTACACATCTTTCCACCTCTTTAAATAAACACTTTTTTTTATGGAGATTCCTCATCATCTATTTCTATATTAATAGGCATCGTACTAATGTGAAAAATAAGATGACTTTTCATCAACATCCGCCCCCTATTCATAACTAAACATTTTCTAAAGACCTGAATAGAAGGCAAACATGATTTTGTATTGTAAACACGTAGGATAAACTAAAACATTCCGAAAACGAGAGAAATAACTTGTATGGAAAGAAAAATAAGAGGACATGTTTTGATGATATAATTTTAAACATTGTTTATTATTAACGGAAAAATAAATAATAAACATAACAGAGAATTCTGTTGGCTTAAAAATTAATATAATTAATATCATATAAGTTAGTTTTAAATGTTGTGTTTAAAACGTTTTAAACAACGGATATTGTTTTAAACAATTTTGGACAAAGTGATTGCAGCTAGGTTTTTCGAGATCACTTCTTCTTCACAATATTTACCTATGTGCCAAATTTCGAAGCATTTTCCTGCTTGATGTTGCAGGAGATTCCCTTGTAAGTTTTATTTAACTTGAATCTTTACTTTCATATAAAGATCCACCAGCAGAAATATTTCGTGACATCCAGCCAATAACTAGTAGAGAGACATTTCTTTCTATTTCCATTGCTGTACCATCCTCATAGCCATGGGTGTAGCTCGGGTGGTACATGCATTTGACTGCTGACCAGAGTTGTGCTCAGGCATGGGTTTTATTCCTGCTTGGACTGATCATCTGGTAGGCTTTTCCGAGGTTTTTCCCAACTGTAAGTTGAATGACAGATAATCCCATGGTGAATCCTTAGCCACATCTCATCATAAATTTAATCAGTGCTAAATAGCCTAGTAGCTGATACAGCATCTCTAGATAACCGACTAAAAATTCTCATTGTCTACTGTGAGATATGCCTGAAAACATGCAAATTAATAGGAAAAATACTCTCAATCTGTAATAAACGTAAAGTAATTTCATCCATGTTATTAATTGTAATCTCGGTGTTCAAAGATATCCGACCTAGAATTTTCTGATCATGTAAGTGAACTTTCTAACCACAGGATAAGTCGGAACCAAAGATATTACAAATTGACAAACTCTGAAATAGTTCCACTAACTGGCACTATTTTTGGGATGGTTGAGGAAAATGATGATGTACAAGTAGATTAAACATAAATTATTCTCATAGTTGACAGTATCAACCATTTCCCGCTAAACTCAGTGTTGTTTTACAATCAGCAGAGGGGGGTGAAGTTTTGAATTCTACAGGTGATTCATAAATACCTGTAAAAACTTTGTGGGTGTAATGTAGAGGTAAAACTAAAAGTTCTGTACAACTACTCCAGCAAATCCTTACTTTCAGAGTTATGATGCAAAATGTCCTATCTTGCTAGGTATCAAAAACATGGACCAGTAAAACCTTCGGATGTGTAATGCTTGCCTACATAGCGATTGCATTAGATGTTTATTTGTACACCCCTATTACATACAGTTAATTTTGACCTGATAAGACTTCGTTTACTGTACGTAGGTATGTACTGATCTTAGAATTTTACAGACCCTGTTCAACTCATTTTGAACTGTTTCATAGCTGTTTTGATGTCACTGCTGTAGTTATGCTACGTTCAGAATTTGAGTGGCATAAACGAGCACCTTCAGACGACCCCAAAGGTAGAAGTCTGGCGATCTGGCTGGCCAAGTAACTGGTGATGCACGATCTATCTTACCATACACAACTGAATGTGTAGCTACGGGACGTGGTGACTGTAGGAACTACAACTAAACATGCCTACATACAGTAAATGAAGTCCTATCAGGTCGGAATCAACTGTAGTGGGGTGTACGAATAAGAAACATCTACTGCAGTCACTATGTATGTGAACGTGACACAGCCGAAGGCTTTACTGGCCCATGTTTTTGATGCCTGGCAAGATATGGCACTATGCATCGTAACTCTGAAAGTAAGGATTTGCGGGAAAAGTTGTATAGAACATTTTAGTTTTATTTTTACCTCTACATTACACTCACAAAGTTTTTACAGGTATTTATGAATCACTCTGTATAATGTGGGTATATTTATGTATGATTGGCAACACTATTATCTTTGTCATCAGTTCATAGAAGCAATAACTAAAGAAGCCACACTTACATGAACAAATTATCGAATATTATCAATTAGTAGGGGTCTGGTATCTTTGAGTGCCAGTGTAATCCATTGACACAGAAATTGGTCACTGCTCCGAGACTAAGTCCCACTTCAAATAGCTTGGGAATCATTGTTTGTGCTATGTTTACACGTGTACACTTTGCATAGAGAGATTCGAAGTCTGGTCTTTGGAACCAGAAGAAAGAACTCTATCATTAAGCCATAAAGGCTTCATAGATATGTTGCTGCTATGACTTGATTTCATCCTCAGACTCGATACTTAATATTTCTCTGTGTGAATCTCGCTTGAACCTGAACAACACTTAGACAAATTTATGCTACAGAAGAGCGACTATTTTCCGTGTCAAAGAGTCTACATATACTATTTTTATATCAAGAATTTGTTATTAAAAGAAAAAGATAGATGATTAAGTTTTATTCCAGATTGAGAAGCTGATGTTCGAGACGGAAACACTGAAGGAAGAGTGTGATAAAATACAGCTAGAAAGAGAAATGCTTGAATTGGAATATGAAGTCTTGAAGTTGGAGCAAAAGAAACTGACAATGGAGCTCTCGCTAAGGAACTCTGCACCAAAACCTGGAAACTCTGAAGCAGGGTAGTGAACATTGACGGTGTTTTGAAGTTGTGAGAGTTCCTGGTTATGTTCATATTCATTCCTTGTTTAGGATTGAAGATACTGATCTAATATAGTATATGCTTTGCATTTAATGGATGTAAAGAAATGGAAGAACATGATTGGTGTTTCTGATTTTACATTGTCTTAAGAGTATAATCTGAATAATACCTTTGTATTTCCTTGTAATATTCTGTACACAATAAAATTAAACAATTCAATTATATGTGTGATTTTTTTCTGTTCATTATCTGCTGTTTCTGAGTGATTTTTTTTTCTGTGAATTATGTGATATATTTTATTTTTACATAGTGACTATCTTTTTAGAATTTTTTTTTCAGCCTCTTAAGATAGAATTCGCTTGCTATCTACGAAAATCACAAGTACTTTCAACATTAAATGTTCAGCACATCACTGCTGCTTCATAATGTCATATTGTATTTCTGTCCAGGGAAAATACTTGTCTTTTACAAAAACATTCGTGATATGCGAATGTAAAAGAATATTTTCCCTTGACCAAAAATACAATACTATGTTGGTACGAAGTAGCAGATGTGAATGTTTTCGTGAAAGACGAGTATTTCCTCTGGACCAAAAATATACAATATGGCGTTGCTACGAAGTGAGGGTTGTGTGCTGAACATTTACTCTATCTTTTGCATAAACACACACCCCTGCCACTTCGTAACAGCAGTGGATTGTGTTTTTGGTCCAGGGAAAATACAATATAAGAAGAAGAAGAAGAAATCACTCCAACAAGGGTGCCAGAGCTGAGTAACTTAATTTTTCTAAACTATTCTGTACTCATACCATGGAGTCTACTGTACTTAATTGACCCTCATGAATCATATAAAGATTGTTTGTTGACCAGTACCTATGTGGTGTTCTAGGAGTTTACATGTCCTGTCAGATGGAACCAGGCTTCATCACTCATGAAATACAGCAGCGGATCCAACATTCCACTCTCAATTGTTTGACATAGCCATGTGCAGTAATTCACACGTTTTGCCTTGTCTTCCTCCTTCAGTTCTTGGACACATGTCATTTTATAGGGCTTCATCTATATATGGTGTAAAACACGTTGACAAGACCTACGTGAAACGTTCACTTGTTGCGACAATTTACGTGTCGACTTCTTAGGACTTTGTATCATTCGTGCTCGAATATTTGTGATCACAGTAGATGTACAAACGGACAGGGCAGGATTCTTTTTTGCGTTTGCAACTGACCCTGTAGTACGCCACTTTTTCACCAAATCCTATATACTGTTCTTTGGTGGTATGGAAATGCCAGAAAACTTGTTAGCAAAAATGTCCCGCGTTTCCTTAAATGAAGCGGTAGACACATATGCCTCCACTATTGCAATTCTTTCTTGAAGAGAATATATCTCGCTGAGATATTTACTTCACACATCTGAACCAAGTTTTCACGGATTTCGTACTGACAATACAATACAAAACATAGTCGCAAAGCTTTGCAACAATAAGTGACAAATTGGCAGGCGATAATGAACAGTCTGTACTCAGGCTGGTTTTTCATGCGCTTCTCTGTATAAGGGCTACCTTAATTATTTATTTATAGTTGGACAGAGAACCAACAACTTTCAGCAGATTTTGTATAGATATGAAGGACTCGTATGCATTCGCCATGTCTCATACTTGTCCTATCATCACTCATTACTCGCAGTCAAAGAACTCATTCCACCTATGCCTATAAAAACTATAACTAAAAAATAACGAAACAAAAATAAACATATAATCTACAATACATCTATGCTCTGCGAATTTTTATTTCCTTACAGCTAACAAATTTTGTACCTGGAAAAGTCTTGTAAAGGAAAGGTTTATAACAAAAAAAAGAGTTTGTGACTAAAATGGAGACTGAAAATATTGAAGATTAGTTGAGAAGCTCTTTTTGTCAGTGCTTATAGCAAGTGAATAAGGGATGCACTTACCTTGAATGAATCAAATGTAAACAGTACGTTTCTTCTTCTTCTTCTTCTTCTTCTTCTTCTTCATCTTCATCTTCTTCTTGCCAACAATGGAGGCTGAGTCCATTTGTTGCCTCTAGTAGTCCAATAGAGTGAATTGATATTCCCTGCTTCTTGTAAAGACCGAAACAGACTAGTACGAGTAGGTGGTCGTCCATTTTGCTAGGCAGGTGTGTTCGGTGGCTAATCTGAAGGCAGCAGAAGCTTCTTCCTTGATTGGTAAAGATAGTATGTATATGGAAGCAGTAGAGGCATGGTTGAATGAAGGTGGGAAAGACGTTATTCACTGCTAGCTAGTATTATTATTGTTGTTGTTATTATTATTATTATTATTATTATTATTATTATTATTGCGTCTTCAAGTATATAGAAAAACTGAATAGCCTAATATTAAAGGGGAAAAATTTTTCCAGAACCTTTGGCTAAGCACGCCAATGCTCTACCCGCTGAGCTATCCAGGAATAGGGTTACTATATGTCAGCATTTATGCGGACATGTCCGCTTTTTGATAATAGAAATAGTCGTCTGCATTCATTTTTGGAAATTCTCTAATTTTGTCCGAGTTTTTCATATTGAAGTCTTATTTATTAATTTTTGTTTCGTTTGGTCTTATGCTGCTATGAGAAGCATATTGCAGTATATGTGATTGTTAAATGTGTAAATGCTATTTATCCAGATAATATATATCCTTCATTTTGTTAATTTTATTGTAAATAGCATAGATCTAATGATAAATATGCAGAAGCTACAGAAGTGATGTAAATGACGAAGTTGGTACAAGGAGTTCGTTGAGGGGAGGAATATGTCAGCATTTTCAGATTTCAGAATATGGTAACCCTATCCAGGATGGTAGATTTCAACTAAGACTTCACTTTTCTTAGGATACTGAAAGAACTAGATCTTTACATAAAAAAAGACCAGGAGGATCAAGTGACCCCTCTTGAGAGGTTTTAACACTATAAAAATTAAAATTAATCTGAACCTAACAAATTGGGAAATAAAAATAAAATATACTTATTTATGTCTAGATGGAGTTGTAAGTCTGGAACCCTTCTCTTCTACACTTCTTTCAATAATTCATCTATAGTAGTTTTACTTGAGAAGCTTTTGTCATCCAGTCTGCTCTCAAAAAAGCTGAAAGGTAGAATTTATGAAACAGTTATATTACCGGTTGTTCTGTATGGTTGTGAAACTTGGACTCTCACTTTGAGAGCAGAACAGAGGTTAAGGGTGTTTGAGAATAAGGTGCTTAGGAAAATATTTGGGGCTAAGAGGGATGAAGTTACAGGAGAATGGAGAAAGTTACATAACACAGAATGCACGCATTATATTCTTCACCTGACATAATTAGGAACATTAAATCGAGATGTTTGAGATGGGCAGGGCATGTAGCATGTATGGGCAAATCCAGAAATGCATATAGTGTGTTAGTTGGAAGGCCGGAGGGAAGAAGACCTTTGAGGAGGCGGAGACGTAGATTGGAGGATAATATTAAAATGTATTTGATTGAGGTGGGATATGATGGTAGAGACTGGATTAATCTTGCTCAGGATAGGGACCGATGCAGGCTTATGTGAGGGTGGCAATGAAACTCCTGGTTCCTTAAAATGCATAAGTAAGTAAGTATAGTAGTTTTACAGGAAAATAGAGCACTACATTCTTGCAGATTATGTTTTCCTTGCTTTTTAATTTCTCTTAGTTTTATATGAACATAAAAGGGTCAAATCTCTTTTCGAACATCATAACTTTATTTTCATAAATAAAAAAGAAATACATATTTGTACCAAATTGAAACATGTATAACTAATATAACAGTCATATTTATATACAGTTTATTTAAAAAAAAAATACTCATTTACTCTCATTCATGCATACACACACACATACATACAGTAACCATACAATGAACGTTTTCATTATGACAAATGAAAACATGTTATGTCTGAATTTTGCATTAAGAAAATTTTATAAATATGAGATGAACAATGCATGAGTAAAAATGATAAAAACACTGTACATTTTAACCTGGTAACTATTATTCAACAAGTTATTCAGTTCATTATCGTCAAAATTTTATTGTTCCGTAAAAATATTGATGCACTATCAAATAGTTGGAAGACCACTATTTGTTCATTATTGTATCACGTTATGTGTAAATGTATAATAGTTTACAATTATAAATATTTGTGACAAAATGTATACCGGTACGCTGATACACACATTACTGTGTATGAATGTTCAATCTGGCAAAGGAGGGGGTGAAAAAAGCTTCCCTCATTCTTACGCCATACGTGAATGGGATCAGTAATTCATTATATACATATGTTAACCTTCTTGCAATTTTAAATCATTTCATTTTTTAAAATTTAAAATTATTCCATTGCAAAATTCTGTTGACCTTGCAGTTTTAAGTTATTTCATTTTTCGAAATTGACACTATTCCAGTTTAGCTTAAATATACATTTTAAAATTGCATAATATCCACGACACTAACGTAAACAAATTGCTAAAAGAGGTAAAAAAATGTACGTTTTCTATTATGTCCTTACTGTACCAGTTCAGTATTTCTGGCTTTCTGTGTTTGCAACTGACGGAGCACTTGTTTCCCCTCCCAACTGCCTCTGAATCTCGTCCAATGATTTACCCTTAGTTTCAGGAACAATAAAGAAAACAAACAACGTTCCGATGATAGATATCACGCAGAATATCCAGAATGTTGTATGTTCTCCAAATTCAGTAACCAAGTCTGAAAAGAACTTGGTTACAAGAAATGCCAGAATCCAATTGAGAAGACAGGAAAGTGAACTAGCGAATCCTTTGATATGCGGTGGGAAAAGTTCACCCACCATCATCCATGGGATAGGACCGTAGCCGAGGGAAAATACAACAATAAAGATGCACACGCTGGTTAGGGGCAACCACCCAAGGCTTGATCCAGCCTCCCCCTGTTTGTCCAGGATGAAAAACACTCCGAGGAGAAGAGAGCACAATGCCATGACAGAGTCAGAGATGAGGAGAAGTATTCTACGACCTAGACGATCAACAATTAGAGTTGAGATGAAGGTGGCAACTGTTTGGATCACACCCACGATGATTGTCGCTATAGCTGGTTCCAACGTACTTCCAGCAGCCTGTAATGAAACATTAGAATAGTTTTACTTAGTATAAATTAAATTTACAATTCATACTATACGTGAGTTATGTTCACTGGCAAAGTATGACCAGAACATTAATATTATATTATTATTTTACAGGGTGTTAAATAATATGTGGGAAACCGGAAAGTGGGCTTAAAAACAAGCAAAAAGTTTCATGTAAACATAAAGCCTATTTCACTTTGTTTTTTTTTTTTTTTAATTACAGCCCCTTTCAGTCCATAGGTACTTGTTTGCTTATTATAACTTTATTTTTACATATTTATTTACAAAGTCCATGCATAATTCTATAGATAATGCTCAAAATAGCCACCATGTGAGTTCTAATACAGACTTCAAAGTGCCACATGGACTATCTTACTCTCTCCCATATTCCAGTTGTGTTTTATCTGCTGACATTCTTCTTCAACATTCTTGCCCTAATCTATGTTATTTTCATTCACATTTGTATGTAAACTAGAATTCTGATTGTTAAAGGAAAAATGAAAATAAAAATGTTTGTATCCCAAAACAGCTTTTTTGGAGTTATCATGTTCTGATCAAACACCACAGAATTGTTATAGCAGCAAGAGAAAAATGAAGTGGTACCCCATCAAGTGTATCTCGAAACTTCCACTATCCCTAGTTTTTAGATACCAGATGACAATAATGAGTAGATATTCTTTTGTTCTTTTTTTTTTTTTTTTACTTGCCTACTGATTTAATAAGCATGATCCACTAATGTAAGAACTAAATCAGAGGAAATGAAAGTATCTGTAAATTAAAAAAAAGCAGACTTGAATATATATTAATATGGATTTTTTTGCTTGTTTTTAGATCTTGTATACTAGCGACAGGGAACAGCATCTCTCAGAGAGATTAGACCCTCTCGATGCTTTAGTTGCTGTTGTATGTAGGTACTCATGCGGACTACTCTGTTTACAATACGAGTTCCCCATCCCTGCTGTATACATTCCCCAAGGGTTCCCACATATTGAGTAAAACTGTATAGCTATCTTAGCACACAAAATTAAGTACAAGTTTTAGTTAGATTATGTTAAATACATTATACAATTAATGAAAAAGCTTAGATTATTTTTTCATTTGTATGAAGAAGAGGCCCGAAGGCTATTACTGGAGCCCAAAGTTTATGGTGCTTTACCACTCCTATATGTGACAATGGTTGAGTCCAAATGGTCACTTTTTTGTAGATATCATAACTTAGCTATGTGGTGCCATCTGTCGATTCAGTCATGTAGGCTCAAGGTTCAGTGAAATCTCGCTAGAGGATCTTTTCATCCCTCAAAAGCATACTACGTCTCTTAACATTGATGCCATCTATATGCCAATCACAATATTACATCCAGCTGCACTATTTTGGGTAAATACTATTGAAATAATGATGATGGGTATACTAGTACATCTGTTTGGTTCCACCGTTTCAAGCTTATGGCTCAGGGTTGCATAATGTAAGATTTGAAAGAAATATGTCGTAAGTTTGATTCCGAATTTAGAGGTAGATAGCATAATTTCAAATAATGAACCTCGCTGTGTGAATAACAATTTTTATGAAGGAGTCAAGAATGTGTACATCAAATGGACAGTATTTCTGGCAATATACTGGGTAGATAGATAAGTGTCGATGTTGCATCCAGATTTTACTCTATGCTGGGCATATGTGTCTTGACCTACCATGCAGCACGTGAACTGTTGGCAGCAGGACATCAAAGAAATAATTTCATTGTATATGTAAACACACACGAAATGTTATTTTTGAAGAACGAAGTAAACTAAATATAAATTTATTGTAGACTTTGCACCAGAGTCGAGCAAATCGGCCCAAGTCCACGGCCTGGTACACCGCTGACGTCACTGGGCTAAGCAGTGTCGCACAGAACTAGCCCGTGACGTCACCCTGCACCACCGCACGGGTCGCGGCGGACTGCTTATGGAGCGGTTTAGTGCGGTGAACTTGTTTGTATCAAGGCATAAGCCCGAGCTTCCGCTTCTATCAGTTACTTAAGAATTGAGTTGGCGCGGATTTGTGCTTGTGTGTGCGGTTCGATCAACGATCAGCTACTGTTTCAAATGTTTTCGTTTTTGATTTCTGTTTTTCAAGATGAGTCCAAATAATGATGCATCGCAAACAAAATACAGTCTCTGTGAGGCTGCTATTACACTATCAAAGTTCTTTGACAAAGAATATTATGATAAAATAGTTCATCAAAGATCTTTGATGAAAGATAGGATTTGGGGTATATTACACTACATAAAATCTTTTAAAACACGCTTTCCGTGGATTAGTTGATACTAATATTTACGTGTTGAGTTTATGATTTGTTTATACTATTATTTACGCGTTAAGTTTATAACATCATGAATAAAGAACAGAATTATGCTTGTTTAGCTGCAGTTAGTTCAATTAGGCTATTACAATATGCATGTTACTGAGAAAGAAACGCCTTTGAGTTAAACTCCTGATCAGAATACAAATATGTGGTCAGGGGTTAAACCATGGATTGCAAGACGTGATAAGAGAGGTATACATCAGAACTTATTGAAAGACCTACAATGAGAGGACTTGAAAAGTTATACAAATTATTATAAAATATTATTTACTTAAAAATAGCTTTTAACGAACCCACAGGTTTATTGCCGCCCTACATAACCCCGCCATCGGTCCCTATCCTGTGCAAGATTAATCCAGTCTCTTTCATCATATCCCACCTTCCTCAAATCCATTTTAATATTATCCTCCCATCTACGTCTCGGCCTCCCCAAAGATCTTTTTCCCTCCAGCCTCCCAACTAACACACAACTATATGCATTTCCGGATTCGCCCAAATAATATTAATATTATATTATAAAAATTATTTATTTACATTTCATTTCCTTCATACTCCGATATCAGAATTTTTGTGGTAGCAACAATCTAGTTATATTTGCGTTTCAAGGTATAGAAATCTTTTATCAAAGATAACAAGCTGCACTTACATTTAATAAAAGATCTTTTATCAAAGGAACTTTTACAAAATAAAACCCAGTACACTGTCATATATTGTATAATATATATTTTATAAATAGATCTTTGCAAAAAAACTTTGATAGCGTAATAGCAGCCCGGAAAAACTTCATCACAGACACCGGCTGTGAAAGCATACTTTCTAAAATACAGTCTCTCTAGATAAAAAGTAGTGAAGGAGAAAATCGTGCTAGAAAGTTTAAAAATACAAAGTCGGATGAAAATTTCAAAAAGTACCATAGGGACAGTTTTTAAATCTGTGTTCGACATCAGTGGAAAATATTTTAATTTTGTACTGTGTCCTGTATGCTTATGCCACACGCCAAGCAAAAGCACAGCTAATGCGCGCAAGCAGGAAAGGAGTAGAATGCAATCAACTGGCGGGATGACGTCACCGCACTGAGCAGTGCGGTGGGCTAAGTTGGGCTGCATAACCCAGCGTGATGGGCTACGAAGCGGCTGCGCCAAGCAGTGTTGGTTTTGGGTGGGCTGGGCTGCTTAAGCATTAGGATTGACAGTGCTGCGCTGAGGGCCAGTCTGCAGGACTCTGCTTTGCACTCAAACATTAGACAACGAGGTATACTCACTATAAAAATTTTTGATGTGTAGAAAATAACAGCGTTCACTCCACTGAGCTGCTGGAAAATCATGAGTCCAAATGCAATTATAAGTCCTCTTTTAGCAGCTCTTGTACTGAATGCTTCTTTTATGGACAGTTTCTGTCTGGCAGCTTCATCAAGGGTTGCCTGCATGTCCTGCAGTTCAGAATCCACGTTGTAGTGTTGTCCTATATAAACAGAACGAAAGTGATAAGAAGAGATCGAAAATATTTGTGGTACATAAAATCTGAGGTACAATAACAACCAAACTCAGTGACGTGAAATAATGATGATGATGATGATGATGAAGACAACGATCACTAGGACGACAATGACGACAGTACCATTCTTAAGCTATGCAGCAGTCTTCAACGAGTAAACACTGTTTCTCTCTGTCCACAAAACATGTCACATAACTTTCGGTACTTCTGGTTGTTCTTTATGTTGTGAAACCTGGACTCTCACTTTGAGAGAGCAACACAGGTTAAGAGTGTTCGAGAATAAGGTGCTTAGCAAAATATTTGCGGCTAAGAGAGATGAAATTGCAGGAGAATTCGTCCGTCAGATGGGGACGTTAAGCCTGGCGGTCCCCTTGGTGCTATTCGACAGAAGTAGGTTATGTGCTGGCACCAGGTTTCCCCTTCTCCCTTCCTCATCATCATCATTATCATCACTCATTCCAGACACTTACACATACACTGAACCTAGTACATGACATAACTCTCCACAGATACACATCATGTACAGTGTGGCTCACCAAAGTGGTGTACAACTAGAAAAATGGGTCACAGTCCTGCCATCTATCCGTAATATGCGGAACCGAATCACGTAAAGTGAAGTGGGTAGGCATTGGATACATGCATGCATACATACATACATGGATAAAATTACAGTACATAACGCAGAACTGCAAGCATTGTATTCTTCACTAAACATAATTAGGAACATTAAATCCAGACATCTGAGTTGGACAGAGCATGTAGCATGTATGAGTGAGTCCAGAAATGCAAATACAATGTTAGTTGGAAGGTTGGTGGGAAAAAGACCTTTGGCGAGGCTGAGACGTTTATGGGAGGATAATATTAAAATGTATTTGAGAGAGGTGGGATATGATGCTAGGGACTGGAATAATGCCCAGGATAGGGACCGATGGCGGGCTTATGTGAGGGCAGCAATGAACCTCCGGGTTCTTTAAATGCCATTTGTAAGTAAATAAGTATCATACTTCTACCGAAATTCAGTTTTTTAAAGTTATTTTTGTTATCAGTTGATTGTAGGATTAAAACACAGCTTATTTTGTGTAATTTCCTAAATTAATCAATAGGGATGATTTATGTTCTCTCTTGAAGGGTATACACCATTTTAAAATAATTTAATATACAAACACAACTATTACATGAAACGCTCAATAAGTTTTTGTAGCTTTATTCTCTTCAGCTCTAATCAACAACAAATCAGGTTGCCAGGCGACGATAGAAAACAAAAGATTGCGAAAACGAATGAGGTGTATAAACAATTGAATGCTCTTTCATATTTAAGTATAAAAATATAGGGGTGCCATTTGAAATTTCAAAGTGGTGGTGGCTGGAGGGGTTGAGGGGGTGAAATCTAAAATGCAAGTAAGCCTGGTTTCAGACTTCCCCCTCAATATCTAAAATGACATGTTTTTTGTTTAAATTGAATTCAATTTAAATAATTAGTAATTTAGACTGGAAAGTTTTGAAATGAAAGCCCTGCATATATTATATAAAGTGAGAATCTTTTAAAACTATCAGTTCGCAAGTCAGGTGCTTACCAGAGCAACCCCCTTGCAACCAAAGGCATCTGTTACTGTGAACTTATCATTGCCACAACACTTTACTGGCATTTCCTATACAATTACATCACTTCCATACTATATACTGATATGTTAGGTGGGAAAATAAAGTTAGCACGTAGTTATTTATACCACTAATACATTTTTCATTTTCACTGCTATTTTTAATGATCTAACTTCTGAAAAATGTCACTTAAAAGAAAATATCTGAATTTTAAAATCAGAGACAGATATATTGTGAGCAAAAATATTTATATTTACCTCTGAACCACTGGAGAGATGCTTTCGCTTTATCATGTTCGCGTTTCTGCAGGTGATACAGCGGCGTCTCTGGCATGAAGAAGAAGATGACACCGAAAACAAGTGGCACAATGCCACAAACCAAGGACAAGACGAAAGCATCCACTTCTCTGCCGAGTACGTAAACAAACAAGATTCCGACAGTAACCATCAACTGGAAATAGCTTCCCAAAGTGCCACGTATTTCCTTTTCTGCGATCTCACTTGTGTATACCGGTGCCGTGAGACTGAATGCCCCACCCATCATTCCAGTAAGGAAACGACCCACCATGTACATTGCGATCTGCACACACAGAAAACTATTTAGTATCACATGGTAGGTTAGAACATACACATATACCATTTCCTCATCAGTAACAAGACACTAACACTAGTGATGAATTGAAGAGATAGTCTGAAAAAATTGCCATACAAAGACAGACAAATGGTATGAAAATCACTTTTTCGGTAACAGAAATGTTGCCATATCCGTGAAAATCTTGAAATCGATTTTTGCATAACCATAATACTTCTTTATACTTCGTATAATGAGAATGCGAAAGTGATGTCGAAAAAATTGTTCTTTTGGGTTTATTTTATTTATTTATTTTCTGCATTTATTTATACATGCATAGACTCAGGTTAAAAAACAATATTTTTTCCTTAGTGTCTTTCAAACTTTTGTGACATGATTCTTGGAAGTAAACTAAGCAATTTATGTAATTCAAACTTGAAAATCGAATTTGGGGGCCCAAAGAAAATTTTCTTTGGAAAAAAAAAAAATAAATAAAATACAAATAAAATTTTGGACCGACCTAACTATATTAGAAATTGACCTTTCGCCAAAATGATCCCCTACTTATGGAGAATGTTACATACTAAAATGATTTATTTATCTTGAACCATTCAAAAGATATGCCACATTATATAAGCACTTCAGAAAAAAATGTATGTATATTTGTATATTTTTTGGGAAAAAATAATTATAATAGATCGAAAATAATAATTTTAGTTTACAATATAGCCACATGTTTAAGCTCCAATTTGGTATGTCAGTGAAGTCTTTTGCCCAATTGAAAGTCTATTTTTTTGTTCGTCGGAAGGAAAACAATTGTCGGAAAATGTGAAATATGAGAAAATGGACACTGAAGATGGCGTAAGGTATGGAAAGTATAGTGCGCTTATATTGCAAATGCCCAAATAATTATGAAATTATTCAGATAATGGGTACAAATTATATATTTTTTAAAACTAGAAGAAATGAGCTTCCAGATGAGGCAAAAACATTATTTACCAAAATTTTTAAGAAATTTGACATTTCTAGAGTCGATATATACCCTAACATCTATGGGCATATCGCATGTGTAGAATCTTTGGGTATCAGTAGATCGTTGACTTTTGTTGAGTTTCTGTTTCTGTTATGTTCATGTAACTGATTTACATTTTGTTTTATATTGTCAGACTCCAAAGCAGCTATTCTATCAATAGTCTCTAAACACATACCTTCATCTCAAACAGCAGAAATAACTAAAATGCTCTCTCAATTAATATCACTCAATAAAAGAATTGTATTCCAATGGATACCATCCCATTGTGGAATCCTGGGAAACGAGAATGCGGATGCTTTAGCAAAAAAGGGCAGCACTGCTACTTACAGAGCTGTTACTAAATCTACGTATTACTCTGTGAAAGGATTTATTAAATCTACATACTTAGACTTCAACAAACAAAATTTGATAACACAATCTCAAGGGAAAAAATGGAACTCTCTGCATCAAAATCCACAGTTAATTCCCGATTTACCACGAAAATCGTCTGTAGCTGCATTTAGATTGGCAACAGGCCATGATTGTTTGGCCAAACACCTGCATTGAATTGGAATATATCAGTCCCCTATCTGCCCATTGTGCAACTCAAACCAAGAAATGGATTCGGAACACCTCAAAATCTGTGCTTCAGTGGCTGGCTATGATAATAGCTTTGAAAAATATTGGAGTGCAAGAGGTCAAATGACTTTATTGTCAAACGCCTGGCATTAGAAAACAACAACAACAACATTTTGTTTTAATGTTTATGATATTGATGATTAAGATGGTGATGAATCATGCATGGTATGTAAATTTCCAATCCAGCATTTGCCTTTGTGACTGACGCAAACCATGAAAAACTCCAGTCAGACTGGGTGGCCACGGAGTTTGAACCTGGGACCTCCCGAATGCAAGTCTCAAATGGTAACATCTGAGCCACCTCCTTCGGTATTTCATTTTTCAATAGATTTATTTTACGTTATATGATATTTCAAAGTCACTTCCTTCCTATGCAAGTATGTTTTCCCACTGGACCCATGGGAAAAACGTCTACACTCATTATGACACTATTGAATGAAGTAAAAGGTATGCCATCATTTTTATGTCACGTGACAGAGCCTGAGTTGAATACAGTCTTAATTTCATAAATCTTTTCATCCTAGAACTTCAATTTAGATTTATGAAGCATACCAATTTCTTCAATATGTGGTACTGATACTTATACAGAGTGGAAGTGATATAACTGTATAGATTGAAGGGGTCAACAGAATACATTAAAATAGATAAGAAAACTTTTGCGGTTTTTAATTAAGTGCATGTTTAATTAGAAAATTAGGCAGAAACTCTGCGAAGTTTGGCAACAGCACATCACTGACTCACCCACGAATACACATACTAATTCACGTCTGAATAGCAGCATTCCATCTCTTAGTCACTGCAGTAGGGTTGCCAAACTTCCTATTTCTAATAGCAGGAAATAATGATACATCTTAATCTATTTTAATTTGCAAGAAAACCGACCATTTTATTTAAAAACTACAAAGAAATAAATAATTCTTTATCAGTTTCTCAGTCAATTTCTCTAAAGATGAGTAAAAATCAGAATCATATACATATAGTAGCCTACTTATCAAGTAAAATAGTGTTTAACATTTAGGGGAAATGTATTTATTTTTTTCTGAGAAAAGTATTCATTTGGGACTAATATGGTATTATTTTATTTATTTATTTAACCTGGTAGAGATAAGGCCATCAGGCCTTCTCTTCCCCTCTACCAGGGGATTACAACTACAATATTAAGAATACAATTACAATTATAATTACAATTAATATTAAATTTACAAATACAATAAAAATCAAAGTACTAAAAGATTAACTGATTAATAAAAGCTAGACAGTTTATTGTAAAAGTTAAGAAGAGAGAAGCATTTCTTTTATTGATTAAGTAAAAATTAAACCTACTCTACGTATTAGTAATTTCTGTTGTACTCTATCCAAGGTCCCTCTGATTGAGGTTCTAGCTGATATGTACATGTATTATCAGCAGGCTTAGGATCCGAGACAACTTAACAATGAAGTGAAGTTAACAGTGCAACGGAGTACAGATGGAGTGAGGTGGCACATTGGGTTTTGTTTACCTGTGCCTTGGTGTAAAATCTGGTCGTGATCAGAGGTACATTATTCTTCCGTCTCTCACTACGAAACGAACTGAGGCCATCACAGTGCATTTTCAATTCATAGTGAACAATTTTTTCGAATTAGCTGCAAGTATGTAGATTGTTGTTCATTGTAATGCTAACGCCTTCAACATCGCCAAGGGACATGGAAACTTGTGAGTTATGTATCCTACTTCATTTTCCACCGTCACTATATTGTACTATTAACAGTAAAATATAGCATAGCACATTGACGCCGTTGTTTACATTCACAGTATGTCTGTCTACTACGTTCAAGGAACTCTATAGTCAAGTTGTGCGTACATTGGTTGCTAAAGTGTCCCAGATTCTAAGCCTGATTATCAGGTAGTATATCTCACGTTATGATATGTGTCATAGGAGAACAATTGTCTTTATATATCTGAAGCCTGATTAATGTAATATGTTACGTCAGCGATGTATAAAATGGAGGGGAGAAGAAACTGGCCAACCTATCCCATTATATCCTGGCTTAGTTGTCTCATGAGTGATGTCTTAGTGGTGTCACTTATGAGGTTCAAACTTGTCTTCGGACAGTTGACTAAACAAAACTATCCAAGGAATAAGCTGTTAAAATCTGCAGTTACAGTTCCACTCTGTATGTATCAAATATGTATGAGTTCTGAAGATGGCCACTAGCAGGCCGAAACATGTTAACACGGTAATAAAATTTAACATGTGAAAGACACACAATAAGTTTTCCGAAGTGATATAGTGTTAAAAGTTGTGTAATCAAGATGTGTATATATATATATATATATATATATATATATATATATATCAAATATCATACTCACAGAATCCTCAGCCCATGCAATGAGCGCCCATCCTGCAGTGAACGGCAGCACCAATCCCAACATTGTCAGTTTGCGTCCAAATTTGTCAATTAAATAGCCTATAGGAAGAACTACAGTTGCTGCTCCCAGTGCCATTAGAGCACCTATCCATGACCAATTGCTTTCGCCAAGCTTGGTTTCGAGAATGGTTCCTGTCGGTGAGGTCCATGCAAGAACATTGCCCAGAGCAAAAGCACCCAAAGTAACTGCAACAATACAAAGCAACTGGTATTAGTACGAGTACATACTCCTAGCAGTGGAGTACAGGTATCTTAAATAACTTTTAAGTTTACAAGCAGGTTCATTAGATTCAATCAATCTTCTTAATGTATCCAGCTGTTTGCTGACAACATAAAGTCCACTGTAGTCTATTCAGTTGTTGTTTTTCACGAGAAATGAGGGGGTATTTTATAGATGCCTTTTGCTAGTAGCCAGAGTTGGGGTGTAGTCAATATATACTGCAGGGCTGTGTCTTCTGCAACTGGTACTGATGATTTTAATTTACTTCTTTTGTGGTTTATGGATGGACAGTATAGAAAAATATGTTCCACATCTTCATCATGATTATTACACCACAGACATGGTAGGATTATCAGAAATGTGAAATCGGTGTAGGTACAATTGAGTGACAATGTGACCTGTTCTGGCTCTTGTTAAAAATGTTTGAACATGTCTGAGCAAGTTTTTGTGCATTTCCAGGTCATTTGGTTTCTTTTGTACAGACTGTAAAATTTTTCCTTTGTCAGAAGAGAACCAATTGCTGATCCATAGATTAGGTTCATTAGATTGAGTCCAGAAAATTGTATAAGAAATGAGTTTAATTTATTAATGTTTTAAATATGTAAATACCTATAAAATAACTACAGAGACCGGATTTTTAGGTTTTTAAAAAGTCCATTTTAGCTTACTGGAATAGGTGAAATAGGTTTTTTTTTAAGGCTTTTTGTCCGAACTATGAAAGGGGTCGCAAAAATTTCCAGACTGTTAAAAATGTACACTCAGTCAGTTTTAAATAACATAACTTTTCCCTCGGTAGCAAAGATGGAATCATTTCCAATTCATTGTCGTAATAAATGTTATTTAATTTTTTTTCTTTTTTTTTACAGTTTGTCAAATACTTCATTTTAATTAGGAAATTCTTATAAATTGTAAAGTTAATTAAAAAATACGTCAGCATACATAGGTCTATATGTACATTTTTAATACGCAGTAATAAAAGTAAATAGGTATATTGTATTCAAATATTTTGTGCATGTGTAATGTCTCCAGTATAATACAACTAGCACAAAATAGAAATCATATTGAATCATACAATATACATCCAAATCCAAAATTATTTACTTTTTATTACTTTGTTTACATTTTGCGAATATACAAAATAAACTTTAATTCAATTTTGAAATTAAATTAAACAATTGAGTAAGGGACAAACTAGAAATTAGCAACAAAACTAAAGGATGCGAAAAACTATCTACAGCTCTACACAAAATAAAATATTTCTTCCAACGATTTAGACTGTGCAAAGGTCCTCATAACACTTATAGCGTTCCCTTGTTGAATGGCAATACTAATTCTTTGTTACCGGTATTTCAATTGTTTTGGCATAGTTTAATAAAACAAAATATAAAAGTTCACTGTTAACATCAGAAGCACCAGAATAAGACAGACTGCACAGAGATCTCAGAAAAGTTAACAACTCGTACCCACACATGCAAGATCACAGTCTTTTATCAGCGAACATTCCCGAAAACTTCACGAATTTCAACAATGCGACTTTTTCGCAAATCATTCACCTCAAGAGAAAGTTCAGTCACTTCATACTGGTGTGTCATATCTGTAATCAGTGGAAATTCCAAAATACGGACTTTTGCGATCAGTGCCCTTGAGAAGGTGAAGCCTCTAAAGGACGGCCTGCTATACAAAGAAAGATGAAAATCCCTGTTAACCATTTTATCCAAAACAACAAAAGACTGAAGAGATAAAGACTGCAGATTGGGTTGCTTTCTTCAGTCCAGAAGAAAATAAAAATTATAAGATGTATTGAAATTTCTGAATATATTTATATGAAACGCAGTAAATATAGGAAAATACATATTAATTCTGACTTTTTTTTAGTTTTCAAGGTTCAATTTAGATTTTTTTAGGATCTACAGAATTTGCATATATGACCCTTATGATCATGATTCGGAAAATGATCAAGATATGAGTTTATAAGTAAGGAAAAAATAGGTAAAAACCTATAAATCCGGTTCCTAATTATAACTAATATAAAGCCTTCACAGGTGCAGACTCAGAAACGAAAATTGAGCCACCTAACTTTTCCAAGTTCCAGTTATAACATACTGAGTAAGCTCAGTTTGAAAACTCGCTCAGTCTGTAGACCAGTGCATCAATCAATAAATCTTCTTAATTGTTCGCGTAGGCTTCCGCGGCTGATGTACATGCTGTGTGGATAAGCTTCAGGGCTTCTACCGCGTTGTCTTGGTGTTGGTGGCTGACGTTTCGACCGCTGTGTTGTGGTCATCTTCAGAGCAGTTGTTGGATAAGGAAATAGTCTGCGAGCTCGTATATATGTAGTAGTCTCGATGGGGGGAATACTTGCGGTGATAGGTCGTAGGTTCTCAGATGCGGTAGAAGCCCTGAAGCTTATCTACACACCAAATCATCTTAATGTTTGCTGACAAGATAAAGTCCACTATAGTCTATTCAGTTTTTGTTTTTCATGAGAAATGAGGGGTATTTTGTTCGATGTTCATTATGTTGTCTATATTTAATCTTTAAGCAGTACTTAAAAAAAGTCTGTTTACTTTAATATGGAATTGTTTACTTTATTTATTATTTGCAAAATTAGTAAGTTACTACCCTATATTATTGATAAATATGAGACAAAACAGCTTTTCTGTCGGATGCTTTTCCAATTCACTGCGGGTTAAAGCAAGGAGATGCACTATCACCTTTACTTTTTAACTTTGCTCTAGAATATGCCATAAGGAAAGTCTAGGATAACAGAGAGGGTTTGGAATTGAACAGGTTACATCAGCAGCTTATCAATGCGGATGACATGAATATGTTAGAAGAAAATCCACAAACTATTAGGGAGAACACGGAAATTTTACTTGAAGTAAATAAAGAGATAAGTTTGGAAGTAAATTCCGAAAAGACAACGTATATGATTATATCTTGTGACCAGAACATTGTACGAAATGGAAATATAAAAATTGGAAATTCATCCTTTGAACAGGTGGAAAAATTCAAATATCTTGGAGCAACAATAGCAAATATAAATGATATACTCGGGAGGAAATTAAACGCAGAATAAATATGCGAAATGTCTATTATTATTCGGTTGAGAAGCTTTTGTCATCCAGTCTGTTCTCAAAAAAGCGGAAAGTTCGAATTTATAAAACAGTTATATTACTGGTTGTTCTGTATGGTTGTGAAACTTGTACTCTCACTTTGAGAGAGGAACAGAGGTTAAAGTTGTTTGAGAATAAGATGCTTAGGAAAATATTTGGGGCTAAGAGGGATGAAGTTACAGGAGAACAGAGAAAGTTACACAACGCCGAACTGCATGCATTGTATTCTTCACCTGACATAATTAGGAACATTAAATCCAGACGTTTGAAATGGGCAGCGCATGTAGCATGTATGGGCGAATCGAGAAATGTATAATATAGAGTGTTAGTTGGGAGGCCAGAGGGAAAAAGACCTTTGGGGAGGCCGAGACGTAGATGTGAGGATAATATTAAAATGGATTTGAGGGAGGTGGGATATGACTGTAGAGACTGGATAGGGACTGATGGTGGGCTTACATGAGGACGGCAATGAACCTCCGGGTTCCTTAAAAGCCATAAGTAAGTAAGTATGAGACAAAACAGCACAATACCTGATATAGACGCAATATACTGCGGAACTTTGGCTGCTTGCTGCAGTCCGTCATTTGACACGAGGGTCTGTACACTTATTCCGACCTTCTGGTCCATGTCCTCCAGCAATGGTGCCAAATCCTCGGTGGAAGTCTGTAACAGCAAATAGTTCACCCATTTTAAATCTGAAATCATGATGTCGGAACAGATGAAATGAGTGACAGTGCTGGTGACATGTATTTTTCCACACCGTAATTTCACAGTGCACTCTTCCTTTTAACAGGAACACTTTAATCAGAAAAATAAACATAAAATAAATTGAATGCAGGTACATAACATGTCAGTGGTGACAATGAATCTTTTTTCCAGAGGTGCAAAACCAGTCCGAAATTTCCTCTAAACACAGAAAAAAATGTTTCCAAACTTGCGATAGTTATCAGATTCATAGTTTAGAAATTATTACTGAATTTCGTTCAGTTTAAGTTTCGACAATTCCAAAGTTTTAAATCGCTCATAATACAATATTATACAGAATGTTAGGCTAATATGTGGAAAACGTTTGGTTAATGGATAGAGGATCTAAAAACAAGCAAAAAAAAAAATAAATTTATAGCCAATTTCGCTTTTTTTAAATGATAGGCCTAGGCAATTTTTAGTTCGTACTTGATTGCTTATTACAACTTTATTTTTACATCTTTATTTACGAAGTCCATGTGTAATAAAGATAATGCTCAAAACGGCCACCATGAAGTTCTAATACAGGCTTCCAAGCTCTGTATCTGGACTGTCTTACTCTCGCCCATATTCCAGGTGCCTGTTGTATTTGCTGACATCCTTCTTCAACACGCTGGGGAAGAATTTCAACGTTGAATACACAATTGCTTTTAAAAATGTCCTCACAAGTAAAAACCCATATTGTTTTCAGTTGTCAGGTGAATAGACCCTTCCTTTTTTATTTCACAAAACCTACTGATTTAATAAACATGACCCGCTAATATAAGAACTAAATCACATGAAACAGAAAGTACCTGTGATAAAAAAAAAAAGAGCAAAGCAAAATTGATTACGGTACAGTATGTTTACATTTTTGCTTATTTTTTGGTCTTCTATCCATTAACTTAGAAAGCATGATGGAAATATTCAGATTGTCAATTAATATAGATAAACACAATATAATATTTGTTACTCAGTCAAATGACAAATAAATGTAAAATAATGACTTATATTATATGGTCATTAAGTTTTGTATACATGAATTACAAATTGCAAACGTTTTCGCCCATTCAGGCATCTTCAGGCACAATTATACAATATCTCAATATCAAACTGTGTAGCTATTACATTGGTGGTAGATAAACTGTTTAAGATAATGATGTACAAAACATCTCCATAATTAAAATGTAATATTACAAGTCATAAAATTAAAATAATGTTAAAAACCACGTAGTGTTTATCTACCACCAATGTAATGGCTACACAGTTTGATATTGAGATATTGTATAATTGTGCCTGAAGATGCCTGAATGGGCGAAAACGTTTGCAATTTGTAATTCATGTATATAAAACTTAATGATCATATAATATAAGTCATTATTTTACATTGATTTGTCATTTGACTGAGTAACAAATATTATATTGTGTTTATCTTCTATCCATTGCCCAAAGATTTTCCACATATTAGTTAACACCCTGAATAAATTTTTACATGAAAAAATGTTATTGATAAGTAATTATCCACTAATTTAGGTCAATATTGTCGTCCTCGCTGGTCTAGTGGTTACCATGCCACCTGACGTATCCAATATTTGCGGGCTCAAACCTGGCTGAGGGCGATGGATTTAAAGGACAATGAAATCCTTATTATTGCTCCCTCTAGAGGAATATACAGCTGTGGGTCTTATAGTGAATGTGCGGCATGTAATACAATTCTGTCCCTGTAGAATTTCGATGTTGAATAACATCTGCAATTATAAGTGTCGTTAAATAAAATATTGTTACTAACTTTCTACTACTAGAAATGTTAATAAAATATCAGAACTATCCTTTTTAACACCTTGAAACTAAAAATTATAGTGACACCCCTATAAGTTAATATATACAAAAACAAAATTGTTACGTTTCAATTAAAAGAAATATATTAGAAAACCTTGGTTCCAGCGTTAATGTTATGCATTAAAATAACTTTACCTTGACATTAAAATTAAACATTGCTATTTTCTTCGTTTGGGTACATTACTACATTTGGAATTATCTTTCTCTTCACGTTTTCTTTTCCTATAAAGTCTCGTATATTCTGCGCGACTGCTTCCTGTAGACATGTTTGTGCGTGACGTCAAACGCTTGCAGTTATTACGGTAATTGCCTCATTCTTTCAGCATAGTAGTTACATAAGTCAAACAAAAATGGTTCTAACTCCTAAACCGTAGAATCAAAACAGATTATAATTTTGAAAATGTAGTATTTATTAACGAATTTTTCCCCAATATGTTCAAATCCGTCTTTTATGGTTTAGCCTTAGCAAGCAGTTAAACGTCTGTAAACTTCATTTTGGGAATAAAATAAACATTATTTTTGGATAAATTAATCTTTATTCTTTCATCTACATATAACATACTCGTATGAATACGCCATAGATACAAGTTATTACTGTTACTAGCATCTAAAGACAGAGTTACATCAATGTTAAGCGAAAATTTGGCCGTTTCATCCTAGTGACCTTCGAATAATAATGTTATTCAACGTTGAAAAGTAAATAATAAACATATGACTATATTTAGGAAGGAATGAAATTCCGAAGTGCGGCTAACTTCAATCCACCATAAACCTCACGGAAATGGTAAGTTCAAAAAACCTATTAGAATCATTGACATAATTGTTGAAGTGTGCATTATTCTTTCTTTCCTAGTCTTAGAAGCGTATATTACGGTATTGGGGCCCTGGGAAGTGAAGCTTTCTACGCCGTTAATATGACTACGATCAATTTGAAAGAAATGTAATGATGGCATGGGGAGCGGGAATGACCGAGATAAACTGCAAAAAATACAGTTTTTATCCACCATAGACTCCAAGTTGAATCCGTTGGAATTTGGACTCGGATCTCTGACGTGGGAAGTCAATGCCCTAGCGCAGGGTGCGAAATAAGATTCCTGATGGGGGGGGGGGATAGAATCCTAGATAGAGAATACCATACAAAAAATTATTATTATCCTCATTCGATACGACTCAACGCTTGGCAGCATTGAGTTGCTTGTCTTGCATCTTGATCATAATAATTATTATATCTATGAGCAGGCTTAAGATAAGATGTGTAATTCCTAAGTTATTGATTGTTGTCAGCTTGCCGGTGATGATAATACATCAATATTATTTTCTTTGCTTACTTTTGTACTTTATAAAGTATATTCATATTAAAACAAAAGTCCACACCTGTGGAGTAACGGCTAGCGCGTCTGGCCGCGAAATCAGGTGGCCCGGGTTCGATTCCCGGTTGGGGCAAGTTACCTGGTTGAGGTTTTTTCCAGGGTTTTCCCTCAACCCAACATGAGCAAATGCTGGGTAACTTTCGGTGTTGGACCCCGGACTCATTTCACCGGCATTATCACCTTCATCTCATTCAGACGCTAAATAACCTAGATGTTGATAAAGCGTCGTAAAATAACCTACTTAAAAAAATTAAAACAAAATTATATTTTGTGAGGGGGGATAGAAGTTATCCCTGGCAGGGATGTTAATATGAATTTATGAGAGGGGGGATAACTTTCCAACAGGGGAAGAAATCCCCCCTGTCTCCCCCGTTAATTCGCACCCTGCTCTAGCGTATTTCTGAAACTTTTTCACGAATATCTTACGTGTACCAGAATACAATTAAAATCGGTTCATCCACATTAAATTTGCTATAAAGTAAGAGAAAGATTGTGCTCATACACGTATAAATTTTTATAACTTAAGAACGGTCTTGAATTACTGGAGGAAAGACTGAACAAGAAAGACATCTGTATGTCTTTATTATTTTATTTATTCGATATCCATTTTTAAGCTATTAAAGGCAATTAATATTAATGCATGTTCTATCGATTTTATTGTGATTACTTCTTTTTGCGAACAACGGTACTCTTGTTATCGATAATGCTAACGTCATCATTCAACAGTTTGAAGTAAACAAGCGTGCTGTTCATAATTAACACTTTAACGTACTGTCACACTCAGTCTTCGGTAGGCTACACCTAAACAGATTCTGCTTTAAAAATATGTTTAAACAACTGCAGCACAGAGTGTTTTCTGAACGTATAGTAGTCACATTGTTTAGCATTAATGTTCATCGTCGCCTTGTTAGGTCAGAGACAAAGCACTGGCTTACGATAGCTGCGAACTAGAGTTCAGATCTTAGCGATGGCGAAATTGTATTTGTGATGGACAAAGTAGAGGTTGTGGGGGATTTTCTCGGGATTCTTCCGTTGTTCTATCGTCATTCCACCAGCATTATCCACAATTCCCCGTTCTTTATCATTTCAATCTAAAAAAAAAGACTTCTACTGTGTTTGCATGACGCCGAATCGGCTGTCCATCATGGTGGATGTTCCTCGCAGTTTGTCCAAAGAATGGTATATAGCAATGCTGGTGGATTCTAGACGACTAGCAGAGGCACCGGAGTTCACTGGTTCTTCCCTCCTCCTGACGGAGACATGATGACTCATATAGACCTGTGAGGTACGGCAGACTGCCACCAGTGATATGGCCAGGGCCGGGTATTTATGGAGATCGCGAAAATCACGACATAATAGATGTACAATAGAGTTTTACTAATCCTTACGAATTAAGTGATTCTGATTAATAATATACAGATAAAACAATCACGACAAATCGCGAAATAGAGTTCTAATAGTGAAATATTCGCGAATTATTACTATTGCGTCGTTTTATAGCGAATATCATATTCAGAGTTTTTTAATTTTTTTTTTTCACTTGAATTTGTTATTATATCCAAGCAGGCTACATTACATGTTATTCCAGGTGTTCTGATTACATTAGTGAACGCAAAAGACGAAGAATTCAACATTTCACCGTCCTGATTTCACTAATAATATTTGAAAGTGTTAATTTGAGGGCTGCAAGTTTTCTTCGTTTTTAATGAATGTGTGTTAAATACAGTCTCAGTCCAACAAATATTGTCTATTGGCCATACCGCACGTTTACCAGAATCCAACGAACCTTTAATGTTAATTATTTGGAAAGCAATATTCGTACGGAGTTAATACTCCAATTCTATTTTCCAAAATTTCCATTAATCTCCGCCAAGAGTACAAATCAATCTCAAACAATCTCCGCCGACACCAATATTAAGAAAACACAAATGGTAAAATTAATCTCTATAAATACCTGCCCCTGGATATGGCACATGTAATCCCGATGTATAGTGCGGTTGTTGGGGGACATATTTCATATCCACGTTATAGTTTATCCGCAGAGTATCGAAAAGTGATTTGTAGGGTGACAAATCTTCTAAGTTCACGTTCTCCTATCCACCCTCTTATTGTTACTTCTGAGGGGGGGGGCAATCATGTGAAAACTTGCCCTTAACTCCCCGTTCTTCGCAGATCACATTTATTTTGAGTTTATCATTCACTAAATATATTCTTTTTCTTTTCTGAAATACCAGCATACACTGAATTTAAGACTCTATGTTACGCTTACGCACTGTATGTATATATAACACAACACACCGTGAACAAGGCGTAAGGGTTGTTACAACCGCGTCTGTGAGTACAATGCTAGCGCGCTGGCCTTCTGTCTAGACGGCCCGGGTTCGATTCCCGGCCAGATCGTGATTGAATTTCTGGTGGACAAAGCAGACATTGCAGAGGGTTTTTGTCGGGGTATTCCCGTTTTCCTTTACTCTCTCCACTTCTGCCCTCATTTCATCTATCATCCGCAATAGTAAAAATAGGCTGCGGTGAAATCTTGGGAGTAGTGCGTGTTTCCGATGCTGATCAGGAAGGACTTGGGGCTCCGGGCCCCTGGGGCTCATCAGGCTACTCGTATGTGGACGAGACCTGGCTCTATCAGGGACTGAGGCAGGATGAGCCTCCTGTCAGCGTCGGATTCATCGAACGCCACCTGTCGGACTTGGACAACCATCGTATATAAGGCCGCACGATGAACCAAACCGTGCCTAAGTGTACGTACCCGCCCCGGATCCAGCCCTCGTAAAAGTCAAGCCAAGGGTTGTTACAATCGTTTATTTGCTAGGGATTAGAGACGCGAGTCTAAAAATGGAAACCTCTGTCAAGAGACGTTTCTGAGAGAATAGCCAAAAGCGGCTGCTCCAGAGTCATCACTTTTTTTTTTTTTTTTTTTGTATACGTACCTAGTTTTAGATCGTAAGAAATTCTATACACTGTACCAGTTATTCAAAACCAAAACATTCAGTCACACGAAATTACAGTAATAGAGGTCTAGAAATGGCACGGGACTCCCTCTCAACTCCAGACAGGATTAGTGATAAATTGTAATGTAGAATCATTCTATGCAGTGGCGCCAGGGGCCCGAGCCCACCCAAGAATTTGTCGTGTTATCATTATTCATGAGATTTATTTGTTTGAACTTATATCTTAGTGTTTGAGTCCACCCAATGTTTTACAAAAGTTGGCGCAACTGATTCTATGTAGATTAATAATTCTATATGTACCGCCATCGGCGTAGCTCAGGCGGTACGCGTTTATCTGCTAATTCAGAGTTGCGCTCGGGCGTGGGTTCGATTCCTGCTTGGGCTGATTAACTGGTTGGGTTTTTTCCGAGGTTTTCCCCAAACGTAAGGCGAATGCCACGTAATCTATGGTGAATCCTCGTCCTCATTTCGCTATCACTAATTCCATCCACGCTAAATATCTCAGTAGTTGATATAGCGTCGTTAAATAACCAAGTACAAATGAAATAATTTACTACAGCTAAGAATTTCACTAATTACAATGCTTTTTTCTTGGGGACATTCTCTTCGTCGCGTTATATCCAAATCCGCGGTAATTGTACTGCGCTATGTATGTGAATTTGGTGGCAGAAGGAGTGTGGTGGATGATGGGGACCGGCTTACTCGAGCAACACAGTCGGCACGCAGTTCACTCCATCACGTGTACACAGAAATCTATTTGGACTGAAGTACTTAGGGATGCTCCAGGTTCCATCTGGTAATCACCTTCATGCCTCTATTAATGCTTATCACGCCCTTAACTCATTGCGCTGAAAATATTTCCTACCCCCCAACTGCGTCGTGTCTCTGGCTCGAGTGCCAGCGCGTTGGTCTTGCATCCACGCAGCTCGGGTTCGATCCCTGGCCAGGTCGCGATTAAATTTGTGATCGACAAAGCAGAAGTTGCAGAGGGTAGTCCCACTTCCCTCTACCATTCCACCAACATTCTCCATCTCCCCTTCATTTTATGCATAATCTGCAATAGTAAAAATAGACTGGGGTGAAGCCTTGGGGATAGTATCATACGGATTTCCGATGCTGATACAGGAAGAGCTTGGGATCCGGGCTCCTGGGGCTTATCTGACCATTCGTCTGAGAATGAGACCTGACACTTTCAGGACTGAGGGAGGATGACCCACCTGTAAGCGCCGAATTCACGAATGCCATCCAGGTCAACTATCGGTCTTGGAAATCATCACATAAATAGGGCGCACAATGGGCTTTAATAAGCCTAAGTCCAAGGACAGGTCCAGCCCTCGAAAAGCCATGCACAGCCAAAAAAAAAAAAAAGAGTATTTATTTCTTTCATTTCGAAAAGGGCTCGACAGGCATTTGATAGCATGTAATTATTTTAATATTTTGTTATGCACTCTGGACTACGTATAGCCTATCCGTTCCACATGACGCTTTAGGAATACATGACATTGATGTGTCAGCTTTCGCATTGCGCAAGGTAGTTACTGTTTTTTTTTATCGAGTTAGATTTTAACGACCACTTTTGAAATACGGCATTTAAACGATACTCATTCAGATTTGGCATTTACGAGAATATATGAATTCTGCGGAATAGAGTTTAGAAAATTATTGATACATGGGAATTTAGTAGTTAGGTCTACATCGAATAATGGTTTTTAGTAATAATTCCTTCAATGTTCTTGTTTTAAGGAGTAAATATTTTTTTTACATAATTAGTTGTTAAAGAAGCATGCGGTGCGAATGTAAGCAACAAGCTAGTTGATATCTGGAAAAGAGACAAAACCGAGTAGGCCTACAGTATTTCAGTATCCAATTACTATATTGACAGTATTTTCTCAAAATGATTATAGAATCTATTTTAATTTTCTTATTCGCAATTACTTCGATATTCGATGCAGCCTCATCAGAGACTTGTTATTTATATTGCTTATTTTTTTGCAGTAATATAGATTTTCAGCAAAAATTGAAATTCTCTGTAATATGATATGACTACAATATAACTGCTTACCGGTGCTTTATATTAGAGGGAGGACATTTGCTTAGTTATTCTGACATTTATGTGTTTCAAAGGGTAATAGTACGTAAGTACAGTATAAATATTAATATCATTTACCTATATAATAGGATATTACTTTTCAAAACTGTAATGGGATGTGTATTATTATTATTATTATTATTATTATTATTATTATTATTATTATTATTACTACTACTACTACAGGTATTACTACTATCACCACCAAAAGGCATCTTAATGGAGGACATTATTTTCTTCATAGACAGATAGCCAAAAATTATATTTTTCAATTTCGTGGTTTGGGGTGGTTTTTCTGACTCGAAAAATGTTAATTTCCTACTGCTGTTGTTACATTTGCCATTCTTTGTTAACGTCATTGTTGTGTGCCTATCATGCACGCACAAACTTAGGCTTATACACACGCATGCACTCACAAGCGCGCGCGTACTCACATAAATAACACACAAAGAAAAATGTGTCCAAGTTAAGTGACTGTGACGGTAGACCTAAGATAATAATACCTAAATAATAACATTACCATACACTTATTTTACAGTTAAAACTTACTGGATCGATAACAGCTCCATAGCTTGGGACATGTGTTCTCAGAGGCGCGTTTTCTTGAGTATTTTCGTCCATTTTGACACTCGTAACAAATACAAGGACTTAGAAATTAGTAGACCTAATCAGAAACAAAGCTTGAAATTTTGCCACATAACCTATACTAGCACTTATGTCCTAGATATTTATGTTAAATCGACACCACGTATTCGTAAATAAAAATACTTTATACGTTGTTTATAGCAAAATACAATTACAAAATGCGAAATGATAATATAATGAAACGAGGCTTTCTTTCTGCTACACTGTCGTAACAACGTCAGAATGATAACTATTCACTGCCTATCTGACAGTGCTAAACATATGTGTGAGGCTCTGATTGGGAGAATGTTTATACAGTTCATATTACATTTAAAATGCTTATTTGTAAACATTCATCCACAAGGAAATGGAAAAAATTGCATAACTGCATCTTCATACGCTATCTGAGTTTGTCTTGGGTCAAAGGTTGCCAAAATCATTATTGTTACCAACAATATCAAATCAAGAACACCATTACGTAAGTTTTGCCAACCATACGAATAGAATGTGACGTACTCGCTAGCCGCTGGTGTAGAGCAACTAGTTAACATTCTTATTCATAGATGGCCTCAGATGTTGCTCATTCGTTTTAACACAGTCTAGTATATACAGTCACGAAGCTTGAGTTGCGAGTGTGGAAATAGGTGGGATAGATGAAGGTGAAAGTGATAATGACAGCGAAATGAACCCATGGCCCAGCGCCGAAAGTTACCCAGCATTTGCTCTTAATGAGTTGAGGGAAAACTCGGAAAAACCTGAACCAGGCAACCTGTCACAACAGGATTCGATGCCTGATTCACTAATCTCGCAGTCAGACATGCTGACCACTATCCCAAAGCGGTAGACTATACTATGAAACTAGTTTATAATGTTATACTGTATTGCATGAGTCACTTCGCTCCTTTATTTTGACGATGCAGTAACTTTATAACATTTATACGTGTTTCACACTCTTTTGTTTTGTATGCCAGTATTATAAAACAGTTAATAAAGAAAGAACATAAAATCTGTAGGTAATGTTGGGTACTTTGAAATGTGATCTATGAAGAACGAGTTGCTATGACAACAGTGATGTTTTGAAATATTATTGCACGGAAAATCATTTAATATTAGTAATTAATTTTATGTCACAAGTAACATTTTACTTGGTATGATAATATCTTACGCACTGGCGCAATAATGTGGTATATTGTATACGATTTTAACTAACAATAAAGACTGTTTATAAAGCTGGTGTACGAAAAACTATTATACTTATTTTTTATGCGACTTTGTTCAGCCGTCCAGAACACCAGCAATTCGTGGTTAAGCAATTTGACTAATTGTTATGTTAAGACTCAGATGCTGTTAGTTATGATAAGTTAAATATTAAATGCGCCCAGACAAAATACTGTAACAATGAAGAGCGAAAGTCCTTTTGAGCAACTTGGAAGATTTTAGTTCAGTAATTTTTTAACGGACTGTAAGACTTTACAGAATAACTGTTATTACATCCCTTTAGACATAAAACAGAAAAACAAACTCTCTCTCTCTCTCTCTCTCTCTCTCTCTCTCTATATATATATATATATATATATATATATATATATATATATATATTTAACATTTCAATGCTAAATATGAAGAAAACACTTTAACCTTTTATGCAAGGGAATTTCTTGCCAATTTCAATATGCAGTCCATAGAAACATAACACATACGTGGAAAAATGCCAGGATAGTTAGATTAGGTTTCACATTTTATCACAAACGTGATACAGAAAAATTCAATGACTTAGGTTAAGTGCAGTATACATGGACAACGAAAGTGAATATGGAAAAAATGGCTTAGACTTATAGTATATTTGGACTTCCTTTTCTAGATCCATGTGAAGTAGGAGATCGTTTTATATTTGAATTTAATGGTGGTCTCACTTCTCCAGCAGAAACATTTTAAAATGATTATTTAGTTGAAGACTATAAGAAGAAGCAACATTCCCTCCAAGGATATGGGCAAACAAAATGTGCGATGATGCTAGCACAACAAATACATACGAGTCATTTCACAAGTTTAATTCTCATTCTTATCACCCAGACATTTGGACATTTTAGAAATATTGCAAGGCTTTCATTTTTCTCCTCTGAACATTAAACTACACAATTTTGGTTGTTCTGCAATTTACTGCAGTTGAAGGGTTCAGAATCATAGTGGGCCAAGCGCCATTTATTAAGAACGCAGAAAGCAAGGGTTAAAGTTAAGTGAATACCATAGTTTAATGAAGACTGACATATCATTTAGTTTTAATGTGCATACTTTATATTACTTGCTGTATGTTTCAATGTATTATGGCATTCATTTAATTTTAACTCCTGTTTTCTCAGTTTTTAATGTATGGCGCTTGGCCCACTATGGCTCTGAACCCTTCAATTGTCCTATTATAAATGAATCTTCAGAGGTTAAATATTTAGGAATCATTATTGATAAACATCTGAAATGGGACAAAAAAATCAACTACCTTTGTAACAAAATTACGTAGAATTATATTACATTATTTTGTTCAGTTACGAAATTACTTAGCAATGGATGTACTACGTACAGTTTACCTTGCCTATTTCAGTCTATAATCCAATATGAAATACGAGTATTAGGACGGGGTAGTACTTATAAAACTAATCCTAAGGGGGGACTGAACTGAAAAATAGCCTAAAAATGTGATTTTTAGATTTCTACATTAAAAATTCTAATTACTATTGTGAATCATTTCAACAAGTTTCATTTGCATATTCCGCTTCTAACAGGTGTTTCTGCCATCATTTTTTAAAATTCGTGCTGTATCTATTTAAATGTCACGATGGGTCACGCCTATTCCTCTGCGAGATTTCTCCACTCTTTATTTCAGAATTACTGTGGTTTTACTCAGAGCTTTCTAAGTGATTGTTTATTGAGGAAGAAAGGAAATTTATAAGTCAATAACCTGCAGTTTCCGAGAACGTGATAATTCAGCAGGGCCTAAATTAATTTGTTTAGAGGTTCAAAGACATTCGATTCGCTTTTGCGTTCTATTCCCGTCAGAGACTATCGCGTTCGATTTGTTGTAGGCTAAATTCTCTAAGAAAACATGTCTTAACCTCATTTTTAAACACTAATAGTAAAGAAATGACTGTCGTTGTGAAACTGTGGCTACCAGACCGTAGCCAGTAGATCTAACGACGAGATTAAATTTTGCAATTCATTGCGGACTGCCTTAGATAAAGTTCTAAATGTGTCCATGAAACTCATGCCAGGGATCAAGCTTCTTTCAAGCACTTACACTGACTTAAAGGAATGTTTCGTCACTGGTTGGCTGGCTGGTTTTTCTAGGTCCGGATCCGGTACACTTAAGCTTACATTGACTCATTATGCGCCCTATATGTGATGATTGTTCCAGTCGACAGGTGGTCTGGGTGGGATTCGTGAATCCGATGTTGGCAGATGGGCCATCCTGCTTCAGAACTGGTAGAGCCAGGTTCCATCCCCAGATTAAGGGGAGAGGATGGTATTTTTTGGTGAAAAATGAGTAAATTTAAAAAATAAATCTTTAAAATACTCTGTGATATGTGTGGAATGCACAGCATAACATTTTGTGGGTATTTGTGCCCTTATCGGATGTTGAGTCGCCATTTTTAAACTTCCTGCGCTATGGATTTTTAAATCACACGCCCGCTTTTATCGGTTTCCAGTAACTTAATTTTTTTTGCTACATTGCCAGACAAAAATGGATATAATTTATGAACTATTAAAGATACGTGCATGAAATTTAGAACATACATTCTTTAGACTATTAGGAAACTTTTCTCTATAACAGAATTTTGTTAATTGATTTCATTTTAAAAATACGTCCGTTTGTTTGCAAGAAAGAAAATCAGAAAATTGTTATTAAATTTTAATTGTTTATTTTACAAACGTAGGGACTAATATCAAAATTCTGTTACAGACAGTTTGTAGAACATGCTTTTGGAAATACATTGCAAAACACTGTTTGAATCTATCTTTAAAAACGGTTTAGATATATCGGTTTTAGTACAATCCTGCATTGGGTATATTTTTTTCAAATTTGGGCCCCAAATTTTTTTCTTTTTTCAAAATATTTTTATTTGGTTGAGTTGCCACAGCTATGAACTCTCTACATACAAAAAATTAATATTTTACACCAAATAGGAAAAAAGTTAAAAAAAATACCATCCTCTCCCCTTAATATCTGATAAGTCCAAGAACCCGGGGTCCCAAGTCATTTCTATATCATCATCGGAAACCCAAGACCACATCAGTCTATTTTTAATTACTACAGATCATATATGAAATAAGGGGGGGGAGTAGAGTGTGTGGATTGAATCAAAGAAGGGGACGGGAGTATCCCGAGAAAAACTCCATTACAAGTTCCTCACGGCCGAGGAATCGGACCCGGATTGTCTGTAAGGAAGACCAGCGCTCTGACGCCGAGCCACAAACGCGACACCACAGCAGTTTTCATATACATATTGTATAATCTTACATAAAAAAGAAAAATGACCAGCTGCATGCTATACGCCAAGTCGCCTTCGGAAGACTTCGGTTGATTCTGTAAGAGCTCGTTTACACGTAAAAGAATTTCTTATGCACGATTCCGTTTTGTTTTTCTTTTGTTTTGTTTGTTTGTTGCTTTTTATTTCTGTTTATAGATCTAGTGTTGTAGCTAATCTGTAACAAAGGTATACTCAACGGGTAAATTAGGTGCAAAATAAATATCCCTTCCAGTGGCGTACGCAAAATTTTGTCAAGGGGGAAGGTTATTATTAAAATTGTTTATAATTTACTTGATCGGTATTTTAAATTATTATTATTATTATTATTATTATTATTATTATTATTATTATTATTATTATTATTATTATTATGTTACGGTATATTTATTAATATTATACTATGTTCTATGAATATCCTTATAAAATCTTTATAACGTAATTTTTTCACAGCCATCCAATTTTTAACTAATTTTAACCTGTGTTTAATTTTTTGAATAATTAAAAAATGCTTGTGTCATTATTACACTTACACAATAATTATATATATATATTTTTTTCTTTTAGTCAATAGTTATTTGTATATGAAAGATAAGTCACTTTACATAACAGGAAAATTCATGGAAACAAACAAATATATTGAAATAAATGTAATTATTAAACACAATAATTAACAAGGAACTCACCAAGGACTAAGAATGAAACTAGTATGATGAATATATTGAAGGAGGGGTAGGAGGACTATGCCTTATGTCGATGTAGATTTTGTTACTCTGACAGTGAAAAATTAGAGAAGCGAAAACGATTATGGATAAAAAAAATACTCAAATCTAAATATGCCTTTTTTTAAGTTCAAACCTGTACCTCCCCTCCCCTTGTGTACGCCCCTGATCCCTTACCTATGGTCCGTCCCAGGCATCTGTAGAATAGAAAAACCAAATAAGACCTCTGCGCAAGTGGTATGTGGGAGGGCTAGGGTCAATGGCGCTCTGGGGGGAGGCATTGGTTGAACGAAGCTACCAATCGCTTGCAAGGAGGGGATCATTTCTATCTGAACTCTCTACCACGAGCATCTTAACGCCTTAGCGGCCTCGAGCTGATGCTACTCGCAATACACTCCGGCACAGATAGACTCCGCCCCCATATGCGCCAAGTCACTCTACAGATTCCTGGGACGAACCATACTCATGTGAAACAGGCGCTGCCTGAAGTGGACTTCGACAAATTCAGTTACAGGAGATCGGCCATTTTGTGTCTGAGACTGTACGTCTAATTTCACGTAGTAGAAGGATGAACATCGTTTAAATTTGCCTTACGACTTAAACAGAACACGTGAATTAACAAAATTAGAACAACAAAGGAGTACAGGGAGGTAGTGTTCCTACTTATTCTTAAATTCGGCATTAGATGATAATGATGATTATCTTGAAAGAACCTTGAAAGATGTTCGATTATCATTTGAATGAGCTTCACAGTGTAATTATTATCTGGAATTCCCTGCACTGCCTAGAATAAAAATTATGTCAATATTGTAATCAATTGCTTTACCGTTTGTCATATCTTGTCACCAACAGCGTTGTAAAACAAAATATATTCATACATTTTAAGTTATAGATTTCCTTTACTAAATGAATAGTTAGTAGTATTCTTATAATGGTTTCCAAGCGCTGTCATATTCCTCAGCATCAGATCTCTTTGTCAATATATTTGCGTATTGTAGCTAACAAGGGAAGTATTGAAATTCGAGGTCGCGTCTAATGAAAAATGTAAGCTGCTAATAGAACATCCTGTGTGATGAATGCCTAATTATGCGACATAAATACTACAGCCCGGAAGTAAGTGGTGTGGAAAACAGTGTCCATAGTAAGCATATTTACCCTACATTTAGCAGAGTGATCATCAGGGTTAAAATGAGTGTGATGGAGGTGACATGTGTCTTCCCTCTATTCACTTCACTTCCTTTATCATGTTGCCACTAGCTCCGGTCTGGCTAAAACCTTACACCAGTGTTCGGTAAAGATTAATAATAATAATAATAATAATAATAATAATAATAATAATAATAATAATAATCCGTGGCGCTACAGCCCGTGAAGGGCCTAGACCGACCAGCCGGCTGCTGGCCTCACGCCCACATGTCGAAGCAGAGGTGGACGATCATCCAACCAGAATGGAGGTATCGTGTGGTTAGCACGATGATCCCCCCAGCCGTTATAGCTGGCATTCGCAACCGGATTTCGCTACCTATCGTAATTCCCCAAGTGCATCACGATGCTGGGTGGACACCGGTCCCATACACTGGCCGAAATTTCATGAGAAAATTTCTTCCCCCATGAGGACTCGAACCAGCGCGCATTCCGTAACGCGAGTCCTAGGCAGGATGTCTTAGACCGCGATGCCACGGCGCGGGACTCGGTAAAGATTACGTCACATAAAATACAGCTCGCAATACACAGCAAAGAGGAAGGTAGAAGGGGGAGATACCCAAACTACTTAACTTTGAATGAACACCAATGTGCCCTGTTATTGTTGAGCTATGTTGGCTTGGCAGGCCCGGGTCCGTACACTTAATCTTCATTCCATACAAGATGACTCCGTATGTAAACAAATGCACGTCTCTGAAGCCCTTCCTATTGGCTGCACGACAAAGAACATCTTTATGGCGCCAAGAACGCAACATTAATTACTTCCCTATCTGGAAGCTCATCTATTATCGAAGTATTCATGGAAAATTTGCTGTTTCTTAAATACGAGAAGAAAATACGATATTTGAAGCAAGTTGGAAAACTAATTAAGTTTGTGAAGGAAGAACGTGATTTGTAGATGGGGTCGATAGTCGACCATTGCAACGAGGCGTGATAATGTAACAATGAGATCGTGTAATGGTGTGGCAGCTCAGCACTCAGAACCCTAATCCAAACAAAGAGATGGAAATAGTGATCGGCTAGCCAGTTTCTGTTATTGTTTGCTCCTTGTGCTGTATTATAATACCACGGTCTAGTATATACAGTCACGAAGCTAATACGTAGTAAATATGCATCCATAGATAGTTGCTAACCACTAGGATCGCTAATATCGCCTCATTACAGACAATGCGAAATAGTACCGGCACAGTCAATTGTTCCTAGCACCCTCACAAGTCAAGCTTCGTGACTGTATATACTAGACTGTGATAATACTGTGTCGAATGTGTGATAAATGCTTGTTAACATCTTTCGACAGTAATATTGTAGGCTATAATGGCTAACCAGTTGCCGGTAATAAAATTCAGGCTAAAACATCTTCAAAGAAACAGTCCGTTGCCTGACGTGTAACGTAAATACCGCCTTGTAAAAATCCCACTTGAAACACTCTATGTTAGGTTGTTAGCTTAAAATAATTTGTCTGTTGTTGTTGTTGTGTCACGTTATCTGTCATTGCTCCACTTGTATCGATGCATGCTTCGTTTTTCGGCGCGAACATAGAACCAATCAGCTGTTGGGGCGCGGTAGGATTTTTCGTTGTTTGTTTTTTTTATTGGGTTATTTTACGACGCTGTATCAAATCTAGGTTATTTAGCGTCTGAATGAAATGAAGGTGATAATGCCGGTGAAATGAGTCCGGGGTCCAGCACCGAAAGTTACCCAGCATTTGCTCGTATTGGGTTGAGGGAAAACCCCGGAAAAAACCTCAACCAGGTAACTTGCCCCGACCTGGATTCGAACCCGGGCCACCTGGTTTCGCGGCCAGACGCGCTGACCGTTACTCCACAGGTGTGGACTCGTTGTTTGTTAAAATGCGGAATCTCCTTAAATGGAATGAGGATATTGGACTTGTCATGGCCCATTATGCACCCTATATATGTGATTATTTTCCGAATCCGACAGGTGGCTTGGTAGCATTCGTGAAACCGATGCTGACAGGTGGGCTTCCTGCCTCAGCCCCTCTTAGAGCCAGGTCCCATCCACGGACGATTAGTCTAATAAGTCGTAGAGGTCCGGAGCCCCAAGCCCTTCCTACATCAGCATCGGAAACTCGTACTGCCCGAAGATTTCACCCTAGCCTATTTTTACTATTGCAGATGACAAATGAAATTAGGGAAAGATGCAGAGTGTTGTTGTAGTGAGTAATAAAGGGAAACGGACATTTTTCCCGAATGGATGCCCATTTAAACGCTCCATGTTAAGCAATGACATACTCATAGAAACCCAGTGGTCGTAGAAACCAAGGAAGACCTTGAAATATCGACTGAACAACTGTAAGCGAAACAGTGTCTGGATTTGAAAGAGGCTAAAATTGCTAAAAGGCTGATGATCCTCGAGTGATGATAATGATGTCTTTCTTCAACTCATAATAATTATTGTTAATATAAATATTTGCTTGTTAAGTAGATATGAAAAAAGATACGATTTCAAATAAGAAATATAGTTGAGAATGGTGAAATTATCAAATAAAATTTATCTGGTACTAATGTTGAATTGATGATCGTCCACCTCTGTTAGGCATGTGGACGTGAGGCTAGCAGCCGACTGGTCGGTCTGGGCCCTTAAAGGACTGTAGCGCCACGGATTATTATTATTGCTATTATATTTATTATTATTATTATTATTATTATTATTATTATTATTATTATTATTGTTGTTGTTGTTGTTCTTGTTGTTCAGCTGTTATTATGAAGTATTTTCATTAATACTTTGTCATTTGTTCTACTTTTTGGAATGTAAAATATTACTTAAGTATGGCGTGTATTTCAACTTGTCTGAGTGTGTGTGAAATATGTTTTGCTTCAGTATTGTGTTGGGAACCAGTTTTATTTGGTCTTGTAATAAAATTTGTCATGCTTTAATTTGTGAAGATGTCATTACTTAAGTGGTGTATTTCCACCTGTTTGGATTTGTTTGATGAAACTGTTTTGTTTGCTTTTATGATGAAATTCTAATACTTTAATTCTTAAAAAAATAAATAAATAAAAAAACCTTGACATAAAAAATATGTAACTTATTAGTACAATAATTTCGATACGGTATATTGTTTAATGATATTATTTATTTATATTATTGTATTTTGTGGCGTTATTAATGCATTGTGTTCTGTGTTATCATATATTTGTATTTGTACTTATTTGTACTTAAATAAACTTCCAGTCTGCTCTCAAAAAACTTGAAAGTTAGAATTTATAAAACAGTCATATTACTGGTTGTTCTGTATGGTTGTGACATTGGGCTCTCACTTTGAGAGAGGAACGGCAGTTAAGGGTGTTCGAGAATAAGGTACTTAGAAAAATATTTGAGGCTAAGAGGGATGAAGTTAGGAGAATGGAGAAAGTTACACAATGTAGAACTGCACGCATTGTATTCTTCACCTAACATAATTAGGAACATTAAATTCAGACATTTGAGATGGTCAGGGCATGTAGCAATTATGGACGAATCCAGAAATGCATATAGAGTGTTAGTTGAGAGGCCGGAGAGAAAAAGGCCTTAGGGGAAGCCGATTGTAGAGACTGGATTAATCTTGCTCAGGATAGTGACCGATGGCGGGCTTATGCAAGGGCGACAATGAACCTCCGGGTTCCTTAAAAGCCGTAAGTAAGTAAGTAAGTAAGTAACTAAGTAAGTAAGTAAACAAACGTATCATAAAATAGAAAAAAGGAAAGAAAGAACAAAATAGAAGTTAGGAAACTATTTTACAGATAAAATAAAAATAATAATAATAATAATAATAATAATAATAATAATAATAATAATGCTGCACTATTATTGTAAAATATCCATTGTTTTCCCCTTTCCCTGCTCCGTATCTCTTCGCTGGCGACCACTCTTCTTATTTTTTTCTGAGCCTTTTGTTAAATAATTGCCAGCACACTCCTGTTTGTGTCCCGAATAAAAGTCTGTAAGTGCTCTCTTCTGAAACAAGATAATGGGATCTGCTTACCAACTATCCTGAACTGGACACCAGACTCCACTGCTCGATGCAATGGTGGGTGTAGACGCTTATCAGCTCAACTATGTTCTGTACAATGAAGTCAACACCAATCAACCACTTTGTGTGCATATATGTGTATATATTTGATATCTGTCCTGTGATACAGATAGGCAGCTATATTCGTTACACCCACCATTGAGAAATGTAACAATTGTACGATAATTTGTAGTGGACTTTATACTAAGCCCATATTTTGGACCTTTCCTATTTACCTTGAGTCTTTTTTTTTTCCGTATTTTACTCACATTTTGCCCGATCTCACGTATTTCATAACATATTTTTATTTAAATTTAAATGTAATGTAGGTCTGAAAAGTTCTATAGGTTGAGTGAAATTTTGAATAGTAAAGTTAATCTTGTCCCGCGCCGTGACGTCGCGGTCTAAGGCATCCCGCGTAGGACTCGCGTTACGGAATGCGCGCTGGTTCGAGTCCTCATGGGGGAAGAAATTTTCTCATGAAATTTCGGCCAGTGTATGGAACCGGTGCCCACCCAGCATCGTGATGTACTTGGGGAGCTACGATAGGTAGCGAAATCCGGTTGCGAATACCAGATATAACGACTGGGAGGATCATCGTGCTAACCACACGATACCTCCATTCTGGTTGGATGATCGTCCACCTCTGCTTCGGCATGTGGGCGTGAGGCCAGCAGCCGGCTGGTTGGTCTAGGCCCTTCACGAGCTGTAGTGCCACGGATTATTTATTATTAAAGTTAATCTTACTGATAACTTAATGTTTGCCGGAATTAGGTGGCTGTTTTTTTAAATGAGGAATTTAATATGCCAAATCTGAAGAAAAAAAGTGTTGTGTTGTGTTTTGTAATGAACATTCTGGGATCGAATGCCAATGCTAAATAGTGTTTTAATGTTTTTATTTGGTTATTTAACGACGCGTTATCAACTACTGGGGGTCCACACCTGTGGAGTAACGGTTAGCGCGGCTAGCCGCGAAACCACATGGCCCGGGTTCGATTTCCGGTCGGTACAAGTTACCTGGTTGAGGTTTTTTTCGGGGGTTTCCCTCAACCAAATATGAGCAGATGCTGGATAACTTTCGATGTTGGACCCCGGATTCATTTCACCGGAATTATCACCTTCATCTCATTCAGACGCTAAATAACCTAAGATATTGATAAAACGTCGTAAACTAATCTACTAAAAATCAACTAGGTACTGGGTTACTTAGCGTCGATGGAATTGGTGACAGCGAGATGCTATTTGGCGAGATGAGGCTGAGAATTCGCCATAGATTACCTAACATTCGCCGTACGATTGTGGAAAACCTAGGAAAAAACTCAACCAGGTAGCCTAATCGTCCAAAGCGGAATCTAACCCAAGCCAAGCCATATTCATAGACATTCTCAGCGCGGGCTTCCGGTGGATGATCAGCGAACTAACGTTTTTCGTATTTATAAACCAGTGTTAGCGATATGATATGATATGAATACTGTACAAGTAACAAGTAAAGATTGGAATATAATAAAAGCAAATCAATTAGTACAAATAGTTAACAGGGAAAACGTGAGGAAGAATGCAACAAATGGAATGTAATAAAATAAAAAAAATAAAAAATACGAAATATAAATAAAGTCTACAATAGAAAGAGAAAGAATAGGAAGAGGAAAGAAAAGAAGGAAGGCAAAATAAGAAATACCAAAGTTAAAGGTGAAGTACATATAAATCATGTTGGGAAACTGATTCCAATACGTGTGAAAACAGCTTTGATAATAATAATAATAATAATAATAATAATAATAATAATACTATTTTTTCTTGAGTATAATTTATTTTGTTGTTATTAGAATAATTATTTTTCGGTATTTAATACACCTGACGTGCCAAGAATTCAAAGGCTGAAGGACACAAATTTAGAAAGAGAAAAATATAAACATAATATTGTTTTTCTTGTTCAGGAAATCATTCCAACTTTTACTTTTTAATTTAATAAAACACTTATAAAGTATTTATTTATATGTTGATACAGTTGACAATATGAATGGAAAATGATTTCATATACTTTGTCTTAATTAATGTGTGTACATATAAATTTTTCTGCAAAAAGTGGACATGTCGAAATGTTTTTTTTTTTCCCAAGAAACCATATGAAAGAGAGCAGTGACACTTTTTACCAAAGTTGGTAAATATAATATATGAGATACCTGTATAAAATATGTCAGATTATTATACCGTATGAGAAACGTGAGGGACAGTTTTTTTTTTTTTTTTTCGTTTTCTGAAAAATTAATATTTAGACTTGTCTGGTTTTTGGTATCAACCCTTTAATTACACGAAGAATAGAAGAAAATATTGTAATTCTGTAAAAAAATCTGTTTGGAAATTTTTCATGGAAACACATGGTTTTAATATTAGTTGTACACGTATTCCGCTTACAAGGGGAAGTTTCTCGGCGGGGTTGTGTGGGGACAGTTGGTTGGCTGGGAAGAGGGGAAAACAAGCATAGACCTATAGCTGTCCTCCACTGGAGTCCTTCGACAAGTGAATGCTACTCGTACTGAATGTAAATACTTCGCCTCAGTAACTAGGGGTTGCGCAACCGTAAGGGAGAGCAAGAAGGCTGTTCTAACGAAGATAGAAGAGAGCAGCCAGCAAATGATAAGTCGAGATGGTAAGTCTACATTGTGTTTATTGACGTTCGGGTCAAATTTCATTTAGTTGTGAAATGAGACAAAAATAAACAAGTAGGGTATGTGTCTTGTACTACAATGCTACATTATACATCCTACGTCATTTACTTCAACCACGCCTCTTTTAAAGCAGCAAAAATGCAAACTGCAACTCGATCAACCACTCCAAAATTGGTAACTTCTGAGGTTAAGAGTGATCTGAAATTCAGACTGTGAATATGTAAAACTTATATTTATAACATGTTACAAGGTTTAACGTAAAAGTTTTAAAAATAAATTTATTTGGTACTTGTTTACTTTAGCTGACTGTGCGTTTTCTCACGACATTTATTCAAACTTCCTTGGCTTGACTCTTGTAATACGTAAAAACTACTAAAATCGAGCGGAGAATAATAATTTTCATTTCGTCTAATTAGTACTTAGGCCTACAACTTTAAGGTACAGGACATCATTTTATTTTTACTTCAATTTTTATTGTACCTGAGTTTTTGAATGTACTTCACTCCCACCCCTTCTACTGATGAAGCTCCAGCTGTCCTCCACACAGAACCAAGGACGCTTATAGTAAGCAGTACTGAATTAGTGAGTACAGTACGTTCAAGTAATATGTTCGCGTTTTCCAGTGACGAAAGAACTTTCAATATTGAATCATATTTTCGCACAGGTACTGTCGTCCGTTTGCCTACGTCGCATCCCGATTTCCCCCACCTGCTTCTGCTCGCCCCTCTATGAAGGCTAGTGGCTGGGCTGTCTTAGCTCTTTTCTGAAAACATTAATTTCTGTTAGCATTTGGACGTCTACGTAATATTATACAACTGTTTAAAATAACTTAAATAAAAGGGCCTCGTTAATTAATTGTCACGTGATTTCTCCCCTTTCCACTATCCTGAGACAAAACCACTTGGACGGACAGTAGATAGCATGTCTGAGAAATTTTATCTGTGCGGTCGGGCAAAAGTGAAGATTGAATTTACAGTACGTAAGGTACTCTTTTATAGAGTAGGTGCAGAATTATTTCAACATGATTTACTAGTACGAAGGATGAAACTGGCAATTGGAATTAGATGCAATAGTCTATAGTGCGATAATATGCACAAAAGAAGTGAAGCCTGTTTCGGAATGAACGGCCACCATTTCCAAAAATTTGTTTAAATATCCATATTATGATTATTTTTCAATTTAACTTCATTCTCTATATTGTACGCTAATGTGCTGTAGACAGTATAATATACACTGCATGATGAATACGTTCGCATGGATAACTCAGTTCATGAGTAAAACCACTTATTGTTAATACTGTACTGTACTTTGATTAAACAAAAACCTAATGACAATTATCAAACCCAAAAATTGCGATATTTCCTACTTTACGTAAATGGATGAACTACTTTTCTTCCCTCCTATACCTAGTAAAGTGATCTGTTTGTATTTTACGCCAATATCATCGAACTCCAGTCGTGGAAACGGTCTTTCCGGTTCTCGAGCGTTAATCCAAAGGCATAGCGAGGTTAATATTAAAAATGTTAGTAAAAATAAACTGATGTTCCTGTATATAATTTTAGTTAAACTTCAGTTTGCGTTGTAGTTGACAGGGGGCGACTGAAGTTGGTGTGTTTGTGGGTTTATCGTATTCGGCTCGTATTAGTGGTAATGTCTGATCGAGTGGATCGTGTTGTCCCCTCTGTCGGCGTGTATTTCCGTAAATATAGCTTATTGTCTCTTTCCCACCGGAACCAACTCTTACCCGTTGGGCATAGGTGGATTAAAGCTGCTCTCTTTTATTCTGATAATGTCGGTACAATATTGAGTTGTTTATGGCCTAAATCCAAGTGATGCTTTATGAATTCAACGTTCGCAGAACATTTTCAAAAGTAAATTTTATTATTTCAGAGAGATTTGATTTTAATATAGGCGCATTTACAAAATGTAACCAAGCAATATATAAACATTAGAAAAGTGTGGATTGTTACAGATTTTACTTCTACATAAATTCTTGAAAAAGGGTAATGTGAACTTAAGTGTGTCCCTCTAAAATATGCCGAAATATTGACTAAAAAACTGTATAGTGTTTCACCAGGGAATCCTTATTTTAAAATGTTATGTATGCTCTGTGAACATTTTAAATTTTCATCATCTTCATCTGAGCTCTACAGACACTGTACGTAGGTTAGGTTAAATTATGGGATAGCTAATTGGCGTGAGGTCGAGGAATGTGATAAGTTTAGATGAGGGGATAGCTAAGTGATAGCCTGATAGGAGACCGAGGGCTCTGACAGACATTTATTATTGCTTTTTGTTTAATTTTAGTAGTTTGTACGTATTCCCCAAGTCAAATGAAGGATTTATAAATAACGTTCGTCGTGAAAATGCGCTGTTGAAGTAAATAATTACCATTTACGTTTTACAATTTTGTTATTATTTAAATTAAATTTTCAGTAAAGTATTTGTGTTATGAAAGAACTCTGTTTCAGATATTAAAACTTTGCGAGATGTGATACCAAGCGTGGGTATTGTTTTTATGTTTTAACTGTTTTTCAAGTTCTAGAATGATACATTGAAGACTTGAAATTATGATCTAAGTGCCATTTTAAAACTTTCTAGGAAAATGAGTCATAATTTCATTTATGTTGAAGCTATTGGCACACAATCCTCCATCTATGAACACATAATAAAACGATAAAGAACGTGTGTAACTTTAAGTATGTTAGAGGGCTAGGTACATAAATTATATGTAAAATCAAATAAAGACGCAATTTTCACGAATATGACAATTAAATCCTTATTTACTTGATGTTTTCATTGTTAATTGCAAGACTAATTTATTTTGATTTAATATGAACATATTTCGTTTTCTTACACATATGTGTCTTATATCAAATCTCAAGCTCATTTAGATATTTGACGTTTCGCCCAATTGTCGATATCTCCCCACACTACACACTGTACTGACGTCAGATTTGCGTTTCGTTATGGGATAGATGGGTTAACTGAAGGGATAGCTATGTAACATAAGACTGAGGTATGTGACAAGGTTGGTGGATTAGGTGAGGGGATAGCTAAGTGATGTGAGGTCGAAGGATGTGAAAAATTTCAATGATTTATGTACGTTTTCTCTTCCGTGTATAGTGTGGGAAGATATGGAAGTTTCACCTATTCGGTGCTTACTGATCATGCGCAATTTGTTATAACTGGGACTTGGAAAATTCAGGTGGCCCAAATTGGAAAATTCAGGTGGCCGAAATTGGAAAATTCAGGTGGCCCAAATTGGAAAATTCAGGTGGCCCAAATTGGAAAATTCAGGTGGCCGAAATTGGAAAATTCAGGTGGCCCAAATTGGAAAATTCAGGTGGCCCAAATTGGAAAATTCAGGTGGCCCAAATTTTGTTTCTGGATCTGTACAATAATTTCTTATAAACATACAACAATTTCTCAAAAACTGAGTTGGTCGGATTTTGTTCATATCCAGTATTTATGGGGAGTAACATTTATCTAGGCAAGATGCACACGATTACGAAATTGACTGTTCAGTTTCGTAAAATTCATGACTGCTCATTGTAATGTTTGGAATTTGGAGACGATATCAATAGAGTCGTTCCTTTATCTCAGTGATTTAATCAATGCTTCAATCAGATACCGCTTGTCTTTCCAATGTTTTGCAATATGTTGTTCATTTAAAAACACACACCTTCGATTATGATCGTCTAATTTATGGATTTTTTATTAATCTTTTCCTTAAACGACAAAGTTCAAAATGTATCAGATTACTTTCAAGTATTTCTGATAAGTTGTCATTATATTAAATTTTTTTGGAGACGGTCGTAATATTAGTTTCAGAGGTTAATGATGATAAATATGACAGGGAAGCAGATTAAGGAGGTGGTCATTCGCATATTTCTAGATGAACTTTATACCTCTTTATTTCTTTGTCAGTTTTACCTCAACGGCACAGGGCCACGCTATGGAAATACGCCAGAGGGATAAATGGTTATTTATTAGATTTTCTATCGATGTGAATAAAAGTCACGATCTTACAAGCAATAGTTACCGAATAAGAGGGAGCTAAATATTTGAAGAGTCCACTGCAAGAATGATGGATGTCACTTTCTTGTCGAAAATGAACCAAGACTGTCAATGCATAGCTTAAGACATATAGAATGTACATAGAGAGTTATATGGCATTAACACTGATAGTCATTGTCCAGTAATGATCGGAAAATCACAGTTAAGCTTTGAGCGCTAAGCATTTCAAACTTTCAATTGCTTTTCCTGCAAAATGTATTCCAAATGACATCCATCATTCTTGCAGTGGACTCTTCATTTGGGAAAAATAATTTTTTCTGAGAAAACTATGACCTTTCCACCAATATGGTATGACACTTTTTTGTTACATACAACATGAACTAATCACTCTAAAAACCTACAGGATTATTTCACTTCCACTCTGTATAATATCTAATCTCTGAAAATAAATGTTTGCTCTATACTCGTGACGTCATTGTTTGGTTTCTTGACATTGTTTCTCATTGGAAATAAACTTCCCAGCAGATATTTTTTGAAGAAGTTTACAAAGCAGAATTTGACCTAATTACCAAAAAAATTTATTGAAAGCTATGAAAGAGAGCAATATACATTTTTAAATGGCTGGAGAGTAAGAAAACGAAAGAGATTTAAGAAACAGTGGTTCTGGCATATCTTTCGGAACAGGCCAGTTGATTGAATTTTACAATTCATTCAATGAGTAGTTCTATTTTATCATATCTATCGTAATATGTCAGTTGATCAAATATGTAATTGAATTTTGACTTAAATACATCTTTATAATCAGACACATGGGTACCAGGACGGAAAAGGTGATGTAACGTTCGCAAGGTGATCCATTCCGACACTGTAACTTTGTTACTAATAATAAGATTGAAATCAATGTGGTCTCCTTCGATTGGGTATACGACTACGATGCGAGCGTGATCTTGAGTTGACGCCACGCATGCACGGGTGGGGATCCGCGGCGACTGGCGGCCATTTTGGGCGTGGGCGAAAATTTCCAGGAGTATATCTCGCAACTTCGATGGAATAGCTCGCTGATTTTTGTGTCAAAGGAAAGATCTCATCGAGAACTGTCGATTTAAGTCGGACGTATTCACGGAAAACCCATAGCCGTGTTCCAGATATATATATATATATATATATACCCCGATTGTTTTTACGTTTAATTTTAATAATCAGACGAAAGATTTCGTTATTAATAAAATACTGTACTTATTTTCTTTTAACTTGGATTTCCCCATAAGCTCATAAGATTAGTGAAGGCCACCATGGAAAATAGTCAATGTTGTGTGAAAATACAAACGGTCCTCTCTAATAAGTTTACTACCAAGGATGGACTCAGACAAGGTGATTCTCTTGCATGCCTATTGTTTAATATATCATTAGAAAAGATAGTGCGGGAAGCAAAAATACAAACAAGAGGTACCATCTTTTATAAATCTGTACAAATATTAGCCTTTGCGGATGATATTGACATAATAGCGAGGTCAGAAAGAGATCTAATGAAAACCTTCAGAAATCTAAGAGATGCAGCTGGAAATATGGGATTAAAAATTAATGGAAACAAAACAAAATACATGGTAGTCAATAACAAAAATAATAATAAAACTTCTAAGTACATTGAGATTGATGATGCCAAATTTGAGACAGTCCAGAGCTTTGTATATCTTGGATCACTAGTTAATAGTAACAATGATATCTCAGAGGAAATAAGTAGAAGAATACAAAGCGCCAATAGGTGTTATTATGGGCTGCAAAAACAAGTTAAATCAAGATTGCTATCTCGGGGCACAAAATGTAGACTATATAAGACCCTAATAAAACCAGTGTTGACCTATGCATCAGAGACGTGGCCTCTTAGCGAAAGGGATAAATTTAGATTGGCCGCATTCGAAAGGAAGATATTGCGAAGGATTTTTGGACCTGTAAGGGATGGTGAAACTTGGAGAATAAGATATAACAACGAATTATACCAGCTTTATGAGTCTCCCGATATAATAACAACCATTAAGATTGCTCGTCTGAGATGGGCAGGGCATGTTAAGAGAATGGATGAATGTGAAATACCTAGAAAGGTGATGGAACATGGGATTGCTGGAGGAAGAAGAGTTGGAAGGCCAAAGCTACGATGGATAGACTGTGTTATGGATGACATTAAGAGGCTTGGAGTGAAGAACTGGTGGACGGTGGCTAAAGATCGAGACCGATGGAGAAGAATTCTTAAGGAAGCCGAGGCCCGATCCGGGCTGTAGCGCTATGGATGATGATGACTTATTTTCTTTTAGAATTTTTTATTTTATTTGATATTGATATGGTGTAACTTTGTTATAAATACGAACTAGTAAATGACGTAATTATTTCTGTAGTATTTTTTGCACACGTTTTATACAATGGTCATTTAATGAATGATTTTGTGCAAAAGACTTAATAATGTTGGTATACTGTACATAGAGAGAGCTGAATTTTTGCTAATAGCGTGAAATTTATAATGAGAAAACATATGTCATCTTGTATGACTATTCTTTTTGCACAATTCTGAGGTATATTTTGTTCAGGCATGAGTGTGAAGAAACGTTGAAGTATTGTAGGCGTTTTACTTAGGCTACTGATAACACTTGTTTAGAAAATGAAGTCGAACTCACAACGCAGGTGCGATAAGCTTATCGAAAGATATGAAGCATTATTGAGAAGTAGCTATTTCTATCTTGCTGCTAAACGTGTTACAGTAAAGCTATTGAACTGAAAATATTTGGCTGAAGTAATGACTGACGTATTGAGTAGTAACTATCTAATTAGTAAAGATGGTAGCTAGATTTTAACAATTTAAAATTAAAAAAATAAAAGTCAAATTCAACATTTTATAACACTTTTAATGTTACAATTCAGCATTTTGTAGCGTTTTTGGATTAAACATTTTTTTACAGAACGTTTGGCGATAGAAATTCATTGTCATCAGCGTGTTAACAGGTGCCCTTTTTAGATATTCTTGAAAATAATAAGCAAAGGAACATACAGGGTGATTCACGAGGATTTACCGCCTCTTATGGAGCGTATTTCTGAAGGCATTCTGAGCAAACATGTCATATAAACGTGTATTCTAATATCAGTATTTTCAGAGTTACACTGATTTGAAGTTGTTAGTAAAATAGCATTATTCTTTAATTTTGGGGGTAAAAGAATATTACAGATAAAGAATGAACTATTCAGGAGTATCATTTCTTTAATCAGCTAGTAGTCTATTCTGAAGCAAAACATGTGTTGTGAATTCCATAGTTGCTTAGTATAATTTTTTTTTAGATTTTAACTGCAAAATTACAATTTTTCTTACGCATTTATCACAACAATTGTTACAAATCACGCCATTCGAAAAGTATTGGGAATAAATTTGAATAAGGAACAAAAAAAGTTTCTTTACCAGGCAGGATTCGAACCACGAAAGTCTTAGTTACCAGTCTATCGTGCTCTGGAGTGAACAAGACTCTGAAATCAGCTACAAGGGTCGGTCCGGCTTTTTTGCCACTATTGTACATTAGGATCCATAATTAAACTGTAAAGAATCAAGTTCATAAGTCGCATGATTTGTAACAATTTTTGTGATAAGTGCGTGAGAATAATGTAATTTTTAATAAAAAATTGAAAAACAAAATCTGTAAAAAAAAGTAATAAACAACACACTTTTAGCTTCAGAATACTAGTCAATTAAGTAAATGATACTTCTGAATAGTTCTTTCACTATTTGTAATGTTCTTTTACCCTTAAAACTAAAGAAAAAAGGTATTTTACTAATAACTTCAAATTAATGCAACTCTGAAAATATTAAAATTAGGATACATGTTTATATGACATTTTTTGCTCAGAATGTCATCGGAAATAAGCTTCGTAAATGGCGGTAAATCCTCGTGAATCACCCTGTATAAAATTAGAGTGAAATTGTGAACATTAAGAAAGGTGTCAAAAGATAATATAATGTAATTTAACATCGACCCATTTTGTTACTCAATCACAAACACCCGCTTCCACATACAACTTGTTTGTGAGTGAACACTGGACGTAGGGATCGCACAGGCAGCCAATATTCTATTACAAGCACCAGACAGCTTAGTTGAAAACTCGATATAGCGGTAAAGATAACAAAGAGAATATCAGGGAGGTCCATTCCTGTGCTGTTCATACTGTAAAAGATAACAGGAGAACCTGTACAAATATGTGACGGCAACTTCATACAGATTCTAATTTTTCCTTTTCAAAACATAAAAATGTCTCATAAAATGTAATTTCAGTCTTATTTCACAGAAACACATAGGCCTATATTTCGAATTTTGTACTCAATTTTGCTTATTGTCGAGGATTGAAAAGCTAAAATAATAAATATTTGTTTTAAAAATGTATGGATTACCCTACTAAACTTCTTTAATCGGAATTTAAAGTTTTTAAGTTGGAGTAGATATATAAATATAGGCCTACATTATTAACTTTATTTCATCAGAATAAGAAAACGCATATTGGCATGTCTTTGTAATACGAGAAGGAACATAATCATTTTACAAAAGTTTAACGGCTGCTGGTATGAAACATGACTTCAACTACGGCTTAAAACTGTATAATAATTCCATTTATTAATACCCTGATTTAGGAAATGTAAGTACAATAAAAGTAAAAATTAAAAACAATAATAAAAATTAACATAGTGGTAGATAATTAATTGCTCAATATTAGTTTTATTTACTTATATTAGTTATAAACTGTTTGAACTGCAATTTCTTATTTTATCATATATGATACTGTTTGTGATCTATACTATTTTCTTTATAATACTTAAATTTGTTTATTTTTCTTAGTCTTTTTGCCTATTTATAGTTATAATGAAATATTGACCTCCCGAACACGAGCGTTGCTCATAAGGGGGAAATTCATAACATTTATTTTAATTTTACGTTTTAATATGTTTTAGTATTTTTAAATGTATCTAATAGTTTTTGCATGCTATTCTTTCGTTTCAAGATTTTTTTTAATATTGCTTGTCAAATATTTTGTGAATTAAAAACAATAATATGTCTACTTAATATGCGTCTAAACATAAAATTACTTGTTTTTATAGCATTCGGGCACATTTCGCATTGATTGTGATTGCGAAAATCTACCATCTCTACTAATTAGAGACGTATAAAACGGAGGTATTGGACCTTTTTTTTCTTCAGATTTTCGAAACCAGCAAAATTCTTTTCAAATAAGCCAAATTATTCTGCAAAATAAAAAAGCAAATTTTTCATAATTTTAGAAAAAACAATCAAGTTTTTATCGTTTTAAAAATAACCAAAATTAAAAGCCGAAACCCAAATTTTTCATAATTGTATACTAAAAAAGATGTTTTGTTTACCAAAATAGCATATATGGATTAATTCTGTTGTGCTTGTGTTGATTCATTTTTGTTACATTTATGTTAAACATTGGAAAATATTGTGAAATCAATTTCGAGATTTAAGCGGAAGTGTATGTTCACAACATACTTCATATCGAAAAAGTATTTTGGCCATACCGTCTATCTGTATATCGCAATTTTTCTTAGGGCCAGTTATATAAACAATAATTAATCTCGGATTAAGACAACAAATTAATCTTCATTTATATTAACTGCGGAGTTTTGATTTGCAGTTTTGAATTGTGAAAATTTAGATTTCGTGAGATTTTCAGACATAGGCCTAAAAACTTGAATAAAATTTACAAATTCCAACCGATTTTTCTAATTCCTTAAAAAAGTGTTAAATTCATATTCCTATACACACACCTATGAAAAGTTTCATGGTACCATGCAGAGAAACATAAGTTTGTTAGTATATACAATGAAATGGCAAAGTCGTACGTTTGGGACGAAGAAAACGCGATATCTGAATAAAATGTTAATAAAACCTATAAATTCCAACCGATTGTGCTAATTATTTCAAAAAGTATTATAATCGTGTCTCTACAGTGTTTTCTGTCAAAAGTTTCTAGGTAGGATGAAGAGGAACAAAAATATTACCGATAATTCTACACTTCGCGAATTTATGAAACATTCAAACTGTAATAAAATCTAAAAATTCTATACGATTCTACTAATTCTTTCAGAAAGTGTTAAATTTATGTGTATACATAGTTTTCTATTCAAATTTCCAGGGTTCGATGTAAACGAACAAAAATATTAATAGTACAGTTTTCTCGGGGCCTCTAAATACTTAAACGCTAATAAAATCTGTATTTTCAGACGGATTCTTCTAATACTTGGAAGAAGTGTTAAATTCATATTTCTACATGAGTATGTATCTAAGGTTTTGAGGTTCGACGCAAAGAAACAAAATTGTGAAAATTTAGATTTCGCGAGATTTTCAGACATAAAAACTTGAATAAACATTACAAATTCCAACCGATTCTTCTAATTCCTTCAAAAAGTGTTAAATTGTACACCAGTATTATAAACGGACTTTATCGTTAGTCAAAATCTTTCACAATCTGCCACAGTATTACCAGTGCTGTAGAATATTACCATACTAGCTAAAATGTAATGACTTCTATTATGAAGGCATAACCTGTGTCATAAAATTAATGTAAAGCGATTTTCCTTGCAATAATACATATATTAATACTTCACTGCTGTCATACAACCCAGACTTCATCGACCTTGATATCAAAGTATCCATCACTACAAATTTATGTTACTTCTTTATCAATTTGTTTTATAATGCTGTTAAACAAAATAATAGCATATGGAACATGTTTATACTCGCTTCGATCGTTCACCGACTCGTGCAGTAAAGTATAACGCTACAAACTAATTTCATAATATTATGTATGTATGTCTTTCGAATAATGGTGCAAGAAAAGATGATGTCCTTAGCAATATGACAGAGGAATAAAATTTAATTGTTGTGAAACTCGTAAAACCTGTTAACTTCGTCACACTCATGTTTAACTTAGTAAAGTGTGATATAATAATAGTGATGATGATGATGATGATGATGATGATGATGATGAATGTGCAAAGCATTGACAGAGGAAGACAGACACTGTGGCTTATTAGGACGGGACGGATTCATATGTACTAAAACATCAAAATATGAATGTGCACATGCACTTAAAAACAGATATATATATGTTTTTAATATATATATATATAATAAATAATAAAATATACACTGTTAATAGGGCTGGGACGATACCGTTTTTGGCCGATACCCGATACCGATATGAAAATTTTGACACCGATACTCGATACCCGATACTCGATGTTGTTAAAAACATATTTGTAAATTTCCAGATGATACGTAATGTACTGCACGCTGTTAACACAAACGATAGGAAATCTCGAAGCTGAGAGGGAAGGGTTAGGGAAAGTATACTATGGTATGTCTTTTGTAGTGAATTCTAATTATTTTGAAACCATTAAGAATAGCATCCATTTTTTCTTCATCTCCCAAGAACTATTATTGTAGCTAGCTAGACTAGACGGCATTTCGGAAGGTGGTCAGCTACTATATGCGCCGTAGCATTTCTGGTATGTGACGTCACAAGCTTGTACCGTAGAACCAATCGGAATCGGTCTGTAACAAGTACTTCCCGAGTTCGTTTATTCACGTGTGAATGTTTCAATACATTGAATAAGTAAAACTAACATTTACTGTATGTGTAAGATAAATAAATGGAAGAAGAGACTGTAAAACGACAAGTATTGCACAGACAGGCGCAGAAAATAGTGTTTAAAGTGTATAATTATTTAAAAGAACGTTGACGAGCAGAACGTTGCCGGCCATCTTGTGCTGGCTGCAACATTGCCAGCGTGCAAGAAACGACTCCAGAAGCATGTGGTGTGGGATTGAGAACCGTGCAAAGAATATTGTTAATGAAGAAAAGAGTTTTTTGTTTGGTGTTATGCTTACAGTAATCAACAGCTAAGATCACTATTGTTTTTGATAATTTAAATTCTCTGCTGCGCTATTTCTATTGCACGTGCTCGTGAAGTACGATGTGGCAATGTTGTACGCTGCCTTACTCTCTCTCTCTCTCTCTCTCTCTCTCTCTCTCTCTCTCGACTGAAACGCTAGCAGACTACCGCTTTCCGAATTGCCGTCGACTCTAGGTAGTACGTATCTTCTCACACCATCGTTTTCACACGCTCGCATCACAGCTTTTATTTTAAATTAAAGTTTTGTAATTAGTTCTACCGTGACGAATAGAAGTACTTCTATTCGTCCTGTTTCCACAAATCTATGGTTTATTTTTATTTTATATTTACGGTATTGCTTATATAGTTATTCATAACTTAAGCTGTTTTGACAAGTTGATAGCTATAAGCTGAAAGGTCGGTACTCTTCCCACATCCCCAGTTTTTGTTATTCACTAGGAAAAGGGTAGAGTCGACACATGCGTTGTATTGTACAGAGAACAGGTATATTTCTGAATAATTTCAAGGGAAAAATTGTTCCGGGGCCGGGTATCGATCCCGGGACCTCTGGTTGAACGTACCAGCGCTCTACCACTGAGCTACCCGGGAACTCCACCCGGCACCGTCTCAATTTTTCCCTTTATACCCACACAACTCGCGTGGGCTGACGAAACGCCAGAGACCCACAACGAGTGTACACAATCTCTGTGTGACTTGGAATTGTGGTTTTCTGTTAACGTACACAGTAACGTATATATTATGCAAATCTAGTCTTTCAGGTGAAGCTCCCTGTAAAGCAGATTTGAATAATTTTAAGGGAAATTATTTGAAATTATTCAAATCTGCTTTACAGGGAGCTTCACCTGAAAGACTAGATTTGCAGGTATATTTCTGTTTTCTAGTCTGTTAAAATAACAAATATATTTTAAGAAATTTACTATTATCAATGATTTTTCTGTTATTAGCTTCATCAGTCCCCATCGCTGTTTGATTATTCTCTTCCCACCCGGAGAGAGGATAATTTGAGATCGTCACTGGAAACTCGTAGAATTGTACGCACTGTGTTTTGAGCATATAAAATAGCTTCGAATGAATTATATCAGATGGCTTGGCTCCTTTTATGATCTGAATGCTTAATGACGAAACTTCCACATAATAATAATAATAATAATAATAATAATAATAATAATAATAATAATATCACTTTTGGTTAGTAATGGAGTTTTTTCGAATAGAAATCGTAATTTATCTATACTAATAATAAATCTGTAGTGGAAATTTTTCTGGTAATTTTCGATTTTCCAAAAATAATTGGTCCTAACATATATAATTAACCACCCTGAAACCGAAAATCGCCTTTTTGAGATTTTTGTTTGTATGTATGTATGTATGTATGTCTGTCTGTCTGTCTGTCTGTCTGTATGTTTGTCACCTTTTCACGCGATAATGGCTGAACGGATTTCGATGAAAATTGAATATAAATTAAGTTCGTTGTAACTTAGATTTTAGGCTATATGGCATTCAAAATACATTATTTAAAAGGGGGGTTATAAGGGGGCCTGAATTAAATAAATCGAAATATCTCGCTTATTATTGATTTTTGTGAAAAATGGTACATAACAAAAGTTTCTTTAAAAATAATTTGCGATAAGTTTTATTCCTTGAAAAATTTTGATAGGACTGATATTTAATGAGATAAATGAGTTTTAAAATTAAAATAACTGCCATCTAAGGCCGTGTAATGAATTAAAAACAAATGACTTCGTCTATAAGGGGCCTTGGACAGCAACAATCGAAAGCTATGAAAGATAGCCTACAGAGAATATTTCTGTTTGTATGAAGTAATATCGGAAGCTAAATTAACCGATTTTTATAATTAATTATTATTTCACCACTGGAAAGTGTAGTTTCTCTAGATGGACATAATGCTATAATGTTATTGCAGTAACTTCTGATATAATATAATATAATATAATATAATATAATATAATATAATATAATATAATATAATATAATATAATATAATATATAATGTAATATAATATATATGATATAATATAATATAATATATGTAATATTATATAATATAATTTAATTTATTTGAAGGGTTCAGTACCATAGTGGGCCAAGCGCCATTTACTGAATACGTAGAAAACAAGGGTTAAAATTAAGTTATTACCATAATTCAATGGAAACCTATAACAAGTAAAATAAAATATACACATTAAATCTAAATGATGTCAATTTTCATTAAACTATGGTTGCATGTAATAAAAATTAAGAAACAGGTTAAAGGAATTGTCATTGCACCAAATGAGTGTCTCTGGACCAAAATGATCGCATTTTAATTATTTGGATGCAATTTAAATTAAGTAACATATTAAACGATTTATCCTTCTATCAAACACGAATGTTCCCTGGATCAAATGTCCTATTTTAGTTATGTAATTACTTTATATTTATTTCTAACGGGTGCAGCGGAGCGCACGGGTACGGCTAGTTGAGAATAATAAATCATAAACCACTAATATTTGGTAATTTTTCCATCGAAATGATTAGATAATATTAGTAAAATTGGTCGCTTACCTTCAATCGGAATGAAGTGTTTATTCTTTTTTTTTTTTTTTTTTTTAGATATTACACATTCTATATTGTTTCAAAATGTTCATAGAGAGCACTGCACTTTAACACCAAAACACAACGCTTAAAATTCAGAAGTTTATAGAACTGATGTTTCTTACATCCATGCTAGGTTAAGATTTGAAAGTACTAGTTTGTTTTCAGTATCTAGAAGCTCTTGACAGTTCCACTTGTCAACTGAGTAGATATACGCAAGTCTGGTGAACCAATTTGGAGTGTTTGGACTATATACTGTGCCGATGAGCCGCGTGCGCAAGGCCATCGCAGTTTGATAAGCCTAGAATTGCCGTTTGAAAACCGGAATTTTAATCTCTAGTACTGAACGTGTGACTGCGGTATGAGCGACAACTGACAAACTTGGCAGATGTGCTCGAGGATCCGGCAGAGAGAGACTGTCTTAGAACTGGAACGTATGGATTCTGTTGCATCAAAAATAATTACCATCATAATATCATTTCGAACTCCAGCTATACGTTCATCTGAGTGAAATATCAAGCTGAACCCCCGGTAGGCGCTTTCCTAACCCATTTCAGCTGACTTCACCGAAGTGTGCTGAGCATCCAGGTTTCGCGCCGGCAGTCTAGTTCGTTTCTAGATCAGCCTCCTTCGCGCTTCGTCTGCCGGCGATCAGGGAATGTTAAAATTATAATGGAATGGAGATTGGATAGAATGATGTTGATGTCTATACTCCGGATCAGCTTACTTAATACTCTAAGGGTGAAATCTAACCATTTTCCCCTATTACTACATATGCTAGTGGATTATATTAATTTTCTAGATGTCAGGTTGAATTTTCTTTTACTAACTGTGTTTCGAATTTCGAATAGGCCTACTGACGAATACAACAGACAGTTATTTTCTATTATAAATAAATAGATGGATGGATGGATGGGTGGGTGGGTAGGTGGATAGATAGATAGATAGATAGATAGATAGATAGATAGATAGATGGATGGATGGATGGGTGGGTGGGTGGGTGGGTGGGTGGGTGGGTGGGTGGGTGGGTGGGTGGGTGGGTGGGTGGGTGGGTGGATGGATGGATGGATGGATGGATGGATGGATGGATGGATGGATGGATGGATGGATGGATGGATAGACAGACAGACAGACAGACAGACAGACAGACAGACAGACAGACAGACAGACAGACAGACAGACAGACAGACAGACAGACAGACAGACAGACAGACAGACAGACAGACAGACAGACAGACAGACAGACAGACAGACAGACAGACAGACAGACAGACAGACAGACAGACAGACAGATAGATAGATAGATAAATGGGTGGCTGGATAGATAAGTAAATAAGTATGTAAATAAGTAAATGAATAAGTACATAAGTAAATACATATTTACATAAGGAGATAAATATTTACATAAGTAAATACATAAATAAATAAATACATACGTAGGTAGTTAAATAGGTAAATAAGTAAAGAAAGAAATAAATAAAGAAAGAAAAAAAGGAAGAAATATTGGCTTTCTAGATGTCAGGTTGAATTTTCCTTTACCAACTGTGTTTCGAACTTCGAGTACTGACGAATACGACAACTGACGTTATTCTCTGTTATATACTGGTACTGGTATCTGGATATCAAATCTATGAGTTTGAGCAGAGAGTAAAGAACATGGACTCAAACCACATGAAGACTTGTCCAGCACTTTCATCTGTCAGCTTTGTGGATAGGTGCTGGGAGGTCAGAGAAAGAATGCAGCAGTGCTGACATCCTCTCCTTCATAGTTTCACTTGCACATTGTTCACTTTATTTCGTTTTCTTTCCTTTTAGTTTTTATCGCCATTGTACGGCTAATGACTCTAGTCAAGTGCCACTGCATTGAATAAAAAAATTGGTTTGCAGTAAAGGAAACTGATCAAATGGAAATAACTAAAGCTTGTGAAATTTGAACGTAATTAATAATACCGGTACTAATATTAATATCAATACATAAAAAATAAAATAATTCAGTTATGTTGCGTTGTCATTCCATTTTCAAGTATATTCAGGTAAGTGTAATTAAATAAGCTACAACTAACTTATAGACCTACTTGGTATGAAACATCCACGTGGATAATGGACAGAAATATATTTCTTAGTGTTCAGATATTTATTAAAATGTCCAAGAGAAGAAATAGCATGGTAGCAACTTACGAGTATGTATTTTAACTAGGATATACATCTCAAAGTAATATTCTGATTTTAGAATTCGTATTAATCATATTTTTACGCGAATCAAACAAAATACATTTTTAGGTTAGGTCTCGTGAATTCTAAACCGTTCAATCAAAGTAATGAATTTCATCTTCGACATCATCTTCAAAACAGACTGCCATTTGACCTAAATTATCTTCTACATCTTCCAATGAAAGAAGAGGAAGGGTCAAAAGGCGACGAAAGGCAATGCGAATGACATAATTTAGGAAAGGTTCTCGAAGTCCAAGATTTACTACGTGACGCAAAATGTTTTAACGAAAAAGAAATATGCATCCCCTTACAATATTATTTTGGAATGGAACTTGAGCGGCATTTATTGCACTAATTTTGAATTCCACTAAGATGAATTGTATATTTAAATTCGAGTTTATACCTCGTGCTGTAGTGTTCAAATGCTGGAATATACTTCTTTACATACTTTCATCCTTTCTAACAGTAAGTGCATATAGGTCTACTGTATAACCCGGAAAATTTGCTCAAACAGAATTCCATTTACATGTTTGTTTAGCTGTAAAAAATTGAGATATTTTATTACTTACAGAAATAAGATGGCTGATAAAATGGACGTGAAGTGATGTTGTATCTGTGAACGAAAAATTTGTAGTTAACTAAGTTGTTACTCGCGGTAGTGAATATTTCTCCTCATCGTTATAGCAATCTTTTATTCTTATTGTCCACCACATCACCAGTCGACCTGGGTAGCGTAGTCGGTATAGCACTGGCCTTCTGTGCTCGAGGTTGCGGGTTCGATCCCGGCCGAGGTCGATGGTATTTAAGTGTGCTCAAATGCGACAGGCTCATGTCGCTAGATTTACTGGCACGTAAAATAATTCCTGCGGGACAAAATTCCGGCACACCGGCGACGCTGATACAACCTCGGCAGTTGCGAGCGTCGTTGAATAAACCGTAATTTAATTCTTTTTAATTCCACCACATCAGTGTCACCCCAGCTCTATCTTCTATTTCTTTACAAATGTACTTACTTACTGGCTTTTAAGGAACCCGAAGGTTCATTGCCGCCCTCACATAAGCCCTCCATTGGTCCCTATCCTGAGCAAGAATAATCCATTCTCTATCACATCCCACCTCCCTCAAATCCATTTTAATATTATCTTCCCATCTACGTCTCGGCCTCCCTAAAGGTCTTTTTCCCTCCGGCCTCCTAACTAACACACTATATGAATTTCTGGATTCGCCCATACGTGCTACATACCCTGTCCATCTCAAACGTCTGGATTTAATGTTCCTAATTACGTCAGGTGAAGAATACAATGCGTGCAGTTCTGTGTTGTGTAACTTTCTCCATTCTCCTGTGACGTCACCCTCTTAGCCCCAGATATTTTCCTAAGCACCGTATTCTCAAACACCCTTAACCTATGTTCCTCTCTCAAAGTGAGAGTCTAAGTTTCACAACCATAAAGAACAACCGGTAATATAACTGTTTTATAAATTCTAACTTTCAGATTTTTTGACAGCAGACTGGATGATAAAAGCTTTTCAACCGAATAATAACAGGCATTTCCCATATTTATTCTGTGTTTAATTTCCTCCCGAGTATCATTTATATTTCCTTTACAAACGTACAGTAAAAAAAAAAAAAATACATTTTTATGCAATAATATAATAATTTCGATTTTTAACTTACAACTGCGTATTTTACAATGCTTGAAAAGGAAATACAGAAAATTAATTATAATTAACACAACTTCAAACTGAATTTTTATGTAGACACTTTTTTTTATTTGTGGATGCAGTATTTCGTTCTAATAGGCTAATAATGTAATATATTTAATATATGTACCATTCGTTCACTTCAAGTTACTGTGAAGGAAGACTATTAACCTGTTTCTGCCCGTACTACTGGATTAACACAATAAATTACAGCTCTATATCGATAAGCTTACCCTTTTAGATATGCAGTGAACTTTGCTTAGCAAAGAACGGTGCAAGCCTGCATTATGACGACACAACTCACACTAGCCGCGTAACGCAAGGCCAAGAATTAACTCACCCCGGGATCGGCCCCGCTCATCTCTATGATTAGGATATTGTTAATAGATGTAGGTTTGAAGCAAGACGGCTATACAGTAATAGCTGTGATACAGCCCTATTGGTCTCAAAACTTGTATTTTAAATTTTTTTTTATTTTTTTTTACTTGGTTATTTAACGACGTTGTATCAACTAGAGGTTATTTAGCGTCGATGGAATTGGTGATAGCGATATAATTGGCGAGATGAGGCCGAGGATTAACCATAGATTACCTGACATTTGCCTTACGGTTGGGGAAAACCTCTGAAAAAATCCAACCAGGTAATCAGCCCAAGCGGGAATCGAACCCGCACCCGAGCGCAACTCCAGATCGGCAGGCAAGCGCCTTAATCGACCGAGCTACGCCGGTGGCTTTTAAATTGCTAATTATGCAAATAGTTGAATAATATTATATATTAAATTTAAAGCTTAATAATAATAATAATAATAATAATAATAATAATAATAATAATAATAATAATATTTTGTTCGCGACATTCCATTAAGGGAGAAAATAGGTAAAACTATTGTTATTTATCCAAAAAAAGAAAGTTTCGATTTTTGCAGAAAAAATATAACCATTGTCATTTAATGTAGGCCTATGTTGACTAAATTTATCAACATAATCGTCCTCAAAATTCATGCTTTAGTTACATTTGATAATTACAAACTGGTTCTCGTGACAAAAAATCGACATTTTAAGTCATTTTTCCACACTTTTATTTTAGCTACATTTACTGGCATAATAAGCGCTGAATTTCATGCTGAGAAGTTGACATTTTGCTGTACTGAAGTATGGTTAACAAAACTACGGAGTCTTTTTGGATAAAGTAAATATAAAAAAAATATTATCAGGACATTAAAGAAATTAATTGGATTTAGGGGAGGTGGGATATGATGATAGAGACTGGATTAATCTTTCACAGGATAGGGATCGATGGCGAGCTTATGTGAGGGTGGCAATGAACCTCCGGGTTCCTTAAAAGCCATAAGTAAGTAAGTAAAGAAGTTAATTTTTAACTGACTTTCAGATCACTTACACATCCAGAATTTAAATTAAGGCTCTGCTTTTAAATTGTATGAATGTCAAAGTTAACGTACAATTTTTTTTTCATGCCTGTAATTTGTATTTTATGGGAGTGGATACATTTTGAAAAAGTCGAAAATAAAAAAATTAATAAGTAAAAATTTATTAAATTTATATTAATGAACCCACAGTTATGGAGTAACTGTCAGCGCGTCTGGCCGCGAAACCAGGTGGCCCGGGTTCGAATCCCGGTCGGGACAAGTTACTTGGTTGAGGTTTTTTCCGGCGTTTTCCCTCAACCCATTACGAGCAAATGCTGGGTAATTTTCGGTGTTGGACCCCGGACTCATTTCACCGTCATTATCACCTTCATCTCATTCAGACGCTAAATAACTTGAGATGTTGATACAGAGTCGTAAAATAACCCAATAAAATAAAAAAATAAAATATATTAATGAAGCTTGGGTCATTAGTATAACAAGAGGATACTGCATAGAAAAAAATTGTCTACGTATAGCTTAAAAAATGTAGAAAGTAGAAATTTCACCCATTTCATCCCGTAACTGCTCTTTAACTTTCCAAACAGCCGGGGCCCCCCGGTTGAGAATCATTGTTGTTCTCTACATCTTAGGCTAGGGAACCGCACTAAAGTAAAGTGAGAAAAAGGGGGTCTCATCATAAAAAAGGTTGAGAAACGCTGGTCTAGACCACTCAGGCACCGTAGCGGATCAACAGGAGCGATTCTTTGGACTTATTAGTGATGTGGACAGCCTGACGAAAGATCACCGCTTAGGCAAAATGTAGATTAGGCCTAAGCTCCAGTATGAGTACTGAAATAGTGTCCATGATGAAGTTTACTTAGTTATTTATAGCCATTTTTATTTTAGAAAGACCATAAAATTGCTAGTTTCCTTTTTAGTGTTTCGTTTATTGCCTCTTTCACACGTTTTAAATGTATTTCGCTCTTTAAATATTTTTCTCACGAATCTCGCCATTTAAGCACAGCTCTTACATAAAAAAACGTACGCAGGCTATTTTAACTTAAAATACGTAACTACAACGTTACAGCGTACTACGAAAACAGACGCTTACTTCATATGACCGTCCCAGTCCTATTACTTTGGAAAAATGTTTTCAACAACATTTACGCAGCCAGTAACTCTTATCTCTGAGAAACTTTGATGTAATCCATATGCCCTGGAAGAAGTGAAAAATAACATTCGGGTGAACCTCGCTTCCATTTCTAAATGGAAACTGCAATGAGTGATGAGTTATTTCTTAAGCAAAAATGTTTGAAGCAAGAAGGCAGACACTTTCAGAATCTCCTCTCTTAATTTGGGTAACTGCATGGTGTTTTAACTGCTTATATTTAATAAAACTATTTTGGGAAACTACTAACTATGCACAGGCCAAATAGAAATGATCAGGACGAAATTCAAATACAAACTGCTGAGCCATTCATACCGGAACCGACACTTTCTGAAGTCGAAATTGCGATAGAAAATCTGAAAAAGTACAAGTCTCCAGGTATCGATCAAATTCCAGCAGAATTAATACAAGAGGGTGGAAGGGCATTATCTAGCGAAATTTATAAACTTGTACTTGCAATTTGGGAAAAGGAAATTGTACCAGAACAATGGAAGGAGTCCATAATCGTAGCTATTTTTAAGAAGGGGGACAAGACTAACTGTAGTAACTTTCGAGGAATGTCACTTCTGTTGACGTCGTACAAAATTTTGTCGAATATCCTTTTGAAAAGATTAACTCCATATGTAGATGAAATTATTGGGGATCATCAGTGTGGTTTTAGGCGTAATAGATCGACTATTGATCAGATTTTTTGTATTCGACAGATATTGGAGAAAAAATCGGAGTATAAGGGTACAGTACATCAGTTATTCATAGATTTCAAAAAAGGCGTATGACTCGGTTAAGAGAGAAGTTTTATATAATATTCTTATTGAATTTGGTATTCCCAAGAAACTAGTTCGATTAATTAAAATGTGTCTTAGTGAAACTTACAGCAGAGTCCGTATAGGCCATTTTCTATCTGATGCTTTTCCAATTCACTGCGGGCTAAAGCAGGGAGATGCACTATCACCTTTACTTTTTTAACTTCACTCTAGAATATACCATTAGGAAAGTTCAGGATAGTAGACAGGGTTTGGAGTTGAATGGGTTACATCAGCTTCTTGTCTATGCGGATGACGTGAATATGTTAGGAGAAAATCCACAAACGATTATGGAAAACGCGGAAATTCTAGTTGAAGCAAGTAAAGTGATAGGGTTGGAAGTAAATCCCGAAAAGACTAAGTATATGATTATGTCTCGTGACCAGAATATTGTACGAAATGGAACTATAAAAATTGGAGATTTATCCTTCGAAGAGATAGAAAAATTCAAATATCTTGGAGCAACAGTAACAAATATAAATGACACTCGGGAGGAAATTAAACGCAGAATAAATATGGGAAATGCGTGTTATTATTCGGTTGAGAAGCTTTTGTCATCCAGTCTGCTGTCAAAAAATCTGAAAGTTAGAATTTATAAAACAGTTATATTACCGGTTGTTCTGTATGGTTGTGAAACTTGGACTCTCTCTTTGAGAGAGGAACATAGGTTAAAGGTGTTTGAGAATAAGGTTCTTAGGAAAATATTTGAGGCTAAGAGGGATGAAGTTACAGGAGAATGGAGAAATTTACACAACGCAGAGCTGCACGCATTGTATTCTTCACCTGACATAATTAGGAACATAAAATCCAGACGTTTGAGATGGGCAGGGCATGTAGTACGTATGGGCGAATCCAGAAATGCATAAAGAGTGTTAGTTGGTAGGCTGGAGGGAAAAAGACCTTTGGGGAGGCCGAGACGTAGGTGGGAAGATAATATTAATATGGATTTGAGGGCGGTGGGATATGATGGTAGATACTGGATTAATCTTGCTCAGGATAGGGACCAATGGTGGGCTTATGTGAGGGTGGCAATGAACCTCCGGGTTCCTTAAAAGCCAGTAAGTAAGTATTTAATAACACTTTACATTAATAGTCTGTGGCTCGTGTAATCGCCGATACTGCGCTATCTCCTTAACCAGCGTGTAGGAGCGCACTTGCCGATAGCTAAAGTTGCCACGTTCCGGACAAGAGATAAATTATTGTTCACCCGTTATTTATTAAGCAACTGAAGGATAAGAGTTACGGTACTATTAATGTAACTTAAAATTATGAACAATTTAATTTTGATCCCAGGCGAATATAAATCACTTTTATACTCTCCACGACTTCCAGAACATTTGCTAAGAGGCCAGACACTCAGATATCGTAGAATGAACAGTCGGAACAAAATATTGATAATAATCTACCTTCTCTGTTCTTTATAAGTATGTATAATGAATCACAGGAAATATTTAAAGGTAACAGAAATTCTTGCGGAATGATTATTACCTAAAATGTATATTATTAAACTGTTAAGCGTTGCAGATGATTATTGTGTCTATCCCACCGGATAATACCTATTCTAAGGTCAGTGTATGAAGATACATGAAGTGCATTTACAAAGCCTGCACTGACATTTCTCATATTTGTTGTACATTGTGCTTTAACAGGATGTTGAATATATAATTTGGTGTGGAGTAGCATAGTGTAACGGATTGTTGCTTATCAACAAAAGCTTAGTTTCCCACACAAACTCCCGACTTCTATGATAAATCACGATCGTATAGACTAGAATGGCTGGCTGCAGATCTCTCGTTCGTGAAGGAATATGACTTCACCCAAGTTATGTTTCTGCGGACAAGTTAATGCCAGCTTTTTGAACGTTTGAGAGGGATGCTTCTTCTTCTTCTTCTTCTTCCTCTTCTTCCTCATCCTATCGACCGGTAGTTCAAAATTTATGACGTGATATAACCAATTGTGCTTGTGTTTATCAATTTTGGATTAGATATGTAGCTGTGAAAAGTTACTAATCTGCAAGAGTAAAAAGACTAAAATATGGTAGGGGTTTAGGAGAATCCCTATAATTGCGTGGAACATTTTGAATGGTTGGTGGTTATGTGATTGTATGGGTTTGGATGCTTGTAGGTTGTGATGTGTATAAGATAATCGTTAAAGGTGTAACCTCAAAAATATTAGTTTAATAAGCTTCGTATAGTCGCATAGTTCAATTCCGTACAGCAAATATTTTCTGGAAAGAGCCTAACAGCCCAGCCGCTAGCCTTTACAGTATTCTTAGCAATACACAATTGCCCAAACATTGAAATACAGTAGCATTTTCAAGAGTTGCACACATTTGTCGAGATGTAAATTATGGTTGACTTCTACGAAGATTACAGAGGGGCCAGCAGAAGCGGGTGGGGGAAATAGAGATGCGACATAACCACTCTGACGGACAGTACAGACATGCATAATACACGAGCCACCTGAAATTCACTTACGACTTTCGCTTTCCCGCATTGACACAATAATCTCCGGGGTTTAGAGTAGATCGTATAATTTTCGTGTTTAATGTTATGTTATCAGAGGAACATAGGTTAAGGGTGTTTGAGAATAAGGTGCTTAGGAAAATATTTGGGGCTAAGAGGGATGAAGTTACAGGAGAATGGAGGAAGCTACGCAACACAGAACTGCACGCATTGTATTCTTCACCTGACATAATTAGGAACATAAAATCCAGACGTTTGAGATGGGCAGGGCATGTAGCACGTATGGGCGAATCCAGAAATGCATATAGAGTGTTAGTTGGGAGGCCGGAGGGAAAAAGATCTTTGGGAAGGCCGAGACGTAGACGGGAAGATAATATTAAAATGGATTTGAGGGAGGTGGGATATAATGATAGAGAATGGATTAATCTTGCTCAGGATAGGGACCAATGACGGGCTTATGTGAGGGCGGCATTGAACCTCCGGGTTCCTTAAAAGCCAGTAAGTAAGTAAGTAATGTTATGTTATCGTCCCATTTCTATTATTATTATTATTATTATTATTATTATTATTATTATTATTATTCAACAGGATGAAGCCACCGGCGTGGCTGAGTCGGTTAAGACGTTTGCCTGCCGGTCTGAAGTTGCGCTCGGGCGCGGGTTCGATCCCCGTTTGGGCTGATTACCGGGTTGGGTTTTTTCCGAGGTTTTCTCCAACTATAAGGTGAATGCCAGGTAATCTATGGCGAATCTTCGGCCTCATCTCGCCAAATACCATCTCGCTATCACCAATCTCATCGACGCTAAATAACCTCGTAGATGATACAGCGTCGTTAAATAAACAACTAAAAAATTAAAAATAAAAATAAACAGGATGTTGTTTAGTCAGCTGTCTGAAGATAGGTTTGAATCTTGTGTCTCATAAGTGACGCCAATAACAAATGACTCTTGAGGCAACTAAACCAAGAGGTAATAGGGTAGGGTAGCTAGTTCCTTTCACTCTTTCCGGTACCTTTTTGTAGCATTTTTCATCATGGAGCCGATAAATGTGTTAATAATTATGTTTTAACGTAATTTTTCTTCGAATTCCGTGTAGGCCTTTCAAGTCGGAAAGCTGGATGAAAAGGAGGTTAAAAACGACAAAATCCTTTGCACTGGGCAGTAATAATCCCTCCGTCCGCTTTTACAGAGAGTTCCATCACCTTAGTCGACCTGGTTGGCAAGTTGGTATAGCGCTGGCCTTCTATGCCCAAGGTTGCGGATTCGATCCCGGGCCAGGTCGATGGCATTTAAGTGTGCTTAAATGTGACAGGCTCATGTCAGTAGATTTACTGGCATGTAAAAGAACTCCTGCGGGACAAAATTCCGGCACATCCGGCGACTCTGATATAACCTCTGCAGTTGCGAGCGTCGTTAAATAAAAAACATAACATTTAACATCCATCACCTTTTTCTTCAGTCAAAAAACAGTGAGTACCACTAAAGCTCGTATACCACTATATTTACGGTTTTATTAAACGAGAAACTAAGTGAAGTGAAATGAAGAGAGTTTTTTAGTTGGTTATTTTACGACGCTTTATCAACTGCTATGGTTATCTAGCGTCTAAGTGAGATGGTGATAATGCTAACGTGATGAGTCCAGAGTCCAGCGCCGAAAGTTATCCAGCATTTGTTTTTAATGAGTTGGAAAACCCCGGAGAAAACCTCAACCAGGTAACTTGCCCCGATCAGGATTTGAACCCGAGCCCGCTAGTTTCACGGTCAGACGTTCTACCGTTACCCCACAGCGGTGGACTTGAAAAATGTTGAATAGGATTTGTAATGATAGGAAAACATGAGAATCAGGGATAAAATGTACTGGGGATCGAACCCGAGTTCTAGCGCTCCACAAATCATTCAAGATCTTCAATGACAATGACAAGAGAAGAAGCTAGGACGAAAGAAAATCTAGAAAGAGAGGCGCTATGTCGCGTTCTTGCAAAGGTTCTCAGGATTTGAATTAGCCTACTGTTTTATTTCCAAGCATGTTGGACTCTTGGGTACGTCGTTGTAGTGAAAGGGAATCAGATCATTTTCAACGGTTATAGTTGAAAACTGGACATAACCTGTTAGATCCACAAATGTGGCATAGAGTAGGCTACGTAACAGTGAGCACGAAACCAGCTTCGCCAGTCGCAAGGCTTGAATGCGTTTTGGTTAGCACTCGTAGTTTTTATTTAACGTGGTAGAGTTAAGGTCATCAGGCCTTCTTCCGCTCTGCCAATAGATTATAACAATATGAAGAATGAAACTACAATTAATATTACATTTACAATTACGTGTACAATTACAGTGATATTTAAGTGCTAAAACTTACACGTGATTAGTAAATAGTAGACTATTTATTGCAGAAGTTAAGAACAAAGAAAGAATTAGTTAATGAAGTACAAGTTAAACTAGAACAATTATTGTATAAGGATGAAATTACTGCAGATTGAACTACAGTGGACTCTCCTAAGTTCGACTGAACAGAATTGAAAGTTCAGTCCAATAAGGGTAGTGGGTGTGACAGGTGAAATGAATACAAATTCTTATTGGTTATCCAAAAACGAATACAGTACTGTACTTGTATTTCCTGCCCGCCCCGAGACTTGTGTATGCGCTTCTAGTACCACAGTGGGTTTCGACAGTTCCGTCTCACAAGAGGCACAATTCTCAAATAGAAAAAGAAGAGTTCATTTATTTAAAATCAGTGATTAAATATAGATGCCCTAATCAATAAAATATTCTCTTTTCCTTTAACAAAAGTATCACTACAAGACACAGAACCAATTCCCATTCAAATGGCAAACCCATTTTTTAGTACCCGTATAGGGGTGTGTCTAATTCTCCTACGTAAGCAGTCGAACTATAGAATGTCAGCTTGTTTTCTGTCGGAACTTAAGAGCGTCCACTGTATTTTATGCTGGAATAGGATACAAGAAGCTATGTCTGAACGAGTCTCAATTACTGACCAAGTGTTTGAAGTAAGTTTTTTTTTTTTAATTGAATTTTATTTCGATAGTCTCTGATATTATCAGGTAGCGAATTCCAGAGTCTTGGCAGGACGATTGTGAAAAAGGATGAATATGAGGGGGGTGCGCTGCGATGGTATTGTTTAGTGGTGAGAACGTGTATTCAGATTATGATGGGAAAAAGATAAGTGAAGCGAGACGATAGGTATGAAGGAATGGAGAAGTTCAAGATGTCGAAAAGAAGGAGAAGTGAATATAAATTTCTTCTTAATGTAGTTTAAACGAACTATTGCTTCCATGGATGGGGTAATAATGATTATTTATTTATTTGGTTATTTAACGACGCTGTATCAACTACAAGGTTATTTAGCGTCGATGGGATTGGTGATAGCGAGATTATATTTGGCGAGATGAGGCCGAGGATTCTCCATAGATTACCTGACATTTGCCTTATGGTTGGGGAAAACCTCGGAAAAAACTCAACCAGGTAATCAGCCCAAGCGGGAATCGAACCCGCGCCCGAGCGCAACTCCGGATCGGCAGGCGAGCGCCTTAACCGACCGAGCTACGCTGGTGGCAATAATGATTATATTTATGTGAACATCACATACAAAACGTACACAGCAGTCCGAAGACTGGTTGGAATCTCATAAGTGACGCCAATAAGGCTTCACTCGTGAGTGAGGCAAGTAAGCCGAAAGGTAATGGGGTAGGGTGGCCAGTTCCTTTCCTCCTCCATTGCATACACTGCTGGCTAATCAGAAAATTTACTTTAACGGGGGAAATGTGAAGTTGGTTTACAGCGTCGATTTGACGTTTTTGCCTCATATAATAGTTCTTTCCAAAACCTGCTAATTTTCTCAAAAACCGAGTTTGATCCAATAACGTAATAAGCGTATTTCTTATACTCTGAATCCAGTGGTATTTTTTTTGTAAATTCCTCCTATTTACCACAGATAAACATATTTAAATATATGATTTTTTTTTTGTCCAAAATCTTCTACCATATCTTATGTTTTTCAGGCCAAAACATACTATGTTATATTTTAATTTAGAAATGGTTGGCAAACTATAAAGTATTCTAGTACATTAAGTACATAGAATGGTATAAAATATCTGTAAGGCAAGAATAAAAACATATTTTTTTTTTAATTGGCTCGTATATTTTAAAGCCAACAATTTTTTCGCGTCCTGCAAAAATAACTGAAAGTGAAATATCAGGTTTTGGAAACAAACCATTGTAGAGTGTGATCTCAAAACTCGCTTAGTCCATTTGGCCATTTTTATTATTTATATAACATAAATTATTTCTTTTAGACTTCTATCATTATATTTAAGCTTCTTTTCTTCCAAAACAACGCCAATCCTTGTCTCAAATTTTTGTTATTGTGCATGTCACTTGAAAACACGCTCAGTCCGTAAAACGGTTCTTTCATAAAAGTGGACTGAACACGTTTTGGGATCACACTCTTCAATTGCTTGTGTTGTCAGCGGATTCAACTCAATACTCAACTGAATTTCATCCCTTATGAGTTGAGTTTGGAAACGAAATTATAATTCTTGCCATCAAAGACAAGGCATTATCAGTAAATATATTATTTAATGTACCGAAGTACATATGATATTTCCATGCAGATATTCTACGTCATCATACGATGAAAGAGTAATCTGTCCGACGCCGGGGTGGGTATCCGGTGTGGCTTAGTGGATAAAGCATCAGCACGTAGAGCTGAAAACCCGGGTTCAAATCCCAGCGCCGGAGAGAGTTTTTCTCCGTTCCATTACTCTTTCATCGTATGATGACGCAGAATATCTGCATGGAAATATCATATGTACTTCGGTACATTAAATAATATGTATGATATGCGTAAATCACTTCGTGATTTAAGACGGCGCTTATTCCGTCGGATCCCGGCCAACTAGTCACTCATAACGAGTGCACCTCAGCACATGTGTGGACTTTAGTCCTACGTTCATAGACATCTATGACGTAGTGCAGAGGGCGGCCACTAGAGGGAACCCAAGAGTTGGAACTTAAACTGAGACGATTCTGTCCGACGCCGGGGTGGGTATCCGGTGTGGCTTAGTGGATAAAGCATCAGCACGTAGAGCTGAAAACCCGGGTTCAAATCCCGGCGCCGGAGAGAGTTTTTCTCCGTTCCATTACTCTTTCATCGTATTGTCAGTAAAGATTTGAATTTGGGATTTGTTTTTTGGAGCAGAATTAGATTCGTGTTTTACGTCTATTATTATTATTATTATTATTATTATTATTATTATTATTATTATTATTATTATTATTAATATTATTATTATTATTATTATTATTATTATTATTATTATTATTATTATTATTATTTTCTAGAATTCACTTTCGTACCTTACGTAAATCATGGAGGGGGAAAAAACCCAGGAGAGCAGTAAAATATAGCCTACTTTTTTGCGTTTCAGGCTGTTTCGGTCCATCTTTTTGGGTCACTTTTCTTTTTTTGGTATTAGACCATTTAGGTAAATAAGACATTTCGGTCCCACGAAATTTTTTGTACAGCATTTTCGGTAATAGGTCATTTCCGTACCAGGAATTTTTTGGTACAGCACTTCTGTCACTTGGGTCACTTTATCATTTTTGTGATTGCTTGGTTATGCCTTATGAAATAAATTTAATTTAAATTATATTTCCTAGCAAAGAAAAAAAAAACAATTTGCAAAATGCAATAAAATTTCTGAATAGAAGTAAAATCATTTCTTAGCAACGGAAAAAAAAAAACTATTTGCAAAGAAACTTAAGGTCTCTCCTGAACAAAACATACATCAATAACCAGGAGCAAATCGTGTTCATTGTGGGAAGATACCAGAATTACAGGACCAGAGGACAGTTGCACATTTATTTAAGGACACTGGCCTACAAACTGAAGTTCAACCCCAGTGAGAGTGCGGCTGATAGTGGTAGTGAAGAGGAAGACGTGGAATAGTACCTACTCAGACGGTAAATTCCTGTGCTGCTTACAATAAAATAATTATTCCTTCCATTTCATTATATTTTTAGTGTATAATGAGCAGGCTTCGACCTAGGGACACAGAGTAATCAGCATGAGGTTTAGAGTACACGGAGTATAAATGACGTCATGACCCGTCGAGGGGTGACTTCAACAGAACAGGTGGATCCGTAATGTGCATTACCGTTGTGTGTATTGCTGCTTGGCTGCGGTACGTGTAACAGGCTTCGACGTAGGGACACCTGATTGAAGGTTACAACTCACGTTAATACTTTAATGGTAGACATTTATTGTCTACACTAAGAATGTACTGTATATACTGCATCTGTACAGGGTGAAATATACTGTACTCCAACCACGAGAAAGTCTTTGGGGACTGAGACGAAGCGGGGTAATGCTGTGAATGAATGTTGATGTCATAAGATGTCATAAGGTCACACACGTGGGTACTCGTATCTGTATTGGCTAGCTCTCACAGCACAAACAATAACATTGATACACACATATTGATACTACCCTAGTTACAAAATTAGATCACTGTTAATCTCCTGGTCTTTTAATTTCTCCATACAGGAAATAACATATGCAGGAGAGCGCATGGTTTTTAAACTGACGTTATAACGGTAATATTATCTATCTACTTCGCTCCAATAGATGACGCAATAGTAAGCACATTCCTTTCACGGTTGATCTCCTGGTTGGAGAACAGTATTTTGTGCCGTACTGTGACGGACTGTTTACATATTGAGTCACGTAGTAACGGCGCGCTCCATCTCCCACTCCACTCGACCAACACAACACTATCTCCGTGCGTTCTGAACTTCATGCGTTTCTGTGCCCAGGACCGAAGCCTGGTAATGACCTAAGTAGGTACCAATGCCATAATTACCAAGAAAGTCATTATCAATATGCAGTGACCCAAAGATACCAATGACCGAAAAAGCGTGGTTCAAGTGTCAGGTACCCATATGTCTGTTACCTATCTGTCTGTTTACCGAAAAAGTGTGACCGAAACAGCCGCTAATCCTATTTTTGGTTACTAATGGATGGTGGTTTACTTAAAAATCGGCCTTGATTACTTATGTTCTTCCTCTTCGTTGCTTGCCCATGTCGAGTCCTTCAGAAGAGGCTGCATTATTTGCACTAATGGATGTGTGCATACACCAGTGCTCTATGCTGGATTTGTTATTAAAATGTTTATAGACTTGGCGTTGTATTATTGATGACTACATTATACAAGTGACTAACCACGGTGAATTGCACAAGTTCCGTGAAAACACTTCACGATATAAGGATGTAATGTTTATTCTTCTATCACAAAACAAGCCAAACACTCCCTCTGCACACCTACCGAGTAATTACAAGTGACTGCAACAATCCCATGGAGAAGAGATAACTACAGTTTTGTAATAATTGTTACGGTACTTGCTTTTACAAAGTACCATGAAAGCAACTATAAATCTATATATATATAATTTGAACTGGTAATGGAAATTACGGGAAAACGGCTGAACGGATTTTAATAAATAACCCCTCATTTTGAAGCTTGGAACTCAAAGTTTTTCGGAAAAATAGTACTTTTCAGTGAAATGTCAATTTTTCAACATAATTTTCCTATTTTCCTAAATCCATCTGTCGTCAGTTTTGAGAACTAGCTAATTGCATTCACGGCCGACTTGATGTTCCCTTCGCTTTAATACAGGGATCAAAATGAATTGTCAAGGCCAGTAAAGGAGAAGCGAAGGGAGCATCAAGTCGGCCGTGTTGCATTTCAGAATAAAACAAAACACAACTACAGTAAACAATATTACACGAAGGCCATGATCTGCAAGAATGCTGACATATTTAGAGCTCAAATTAAATTGGTCATTAAAAACTTAACTTACTAAAAATAATTTACAGGTTAGATTCTGTGGTGTGTAATTTTCTGGGTACAGCTGTGTATTGGATATTAAAAACTACAAAACGTGAGGTGGTTTGATGGCATTATTACCATTAGAAATGAAATATTATTGTAGTTAATGCCGTGATGTGACTATTTTTCATTTATTTTTTATTTATTTTTTTTTTTTTGAGGTTCGAAACAACTCTTATTGCTCTGAATTGGTCGAACAAGGAACGTATTAATTAATTATACATATTAATGCTATATTGATGATATGAAAGTGAAACATTTTGGGGTTATATAAGTAGATGTAGAGAATAACTTAAATTAGAGTTTGATTTCTATATATTACTGAGTGGCGGCTATATAGTATATGTTACTGAAAGCTATAAAACTTACGTAAGATAATAATATTATTAAAAATCAAATATTTTTATAGTTATTAATCAAGTGGGGTTAGGGCTTTTTCATATATTTAATGGGGTTGTGGTGTAGATATTTATATGCGTGGTTCTCTTCAGTATTGGCTCGAGAGATAGTATATTTCATTATTATGGAAACAAATAACTTTCAGAATGTCTGGTATTCTTCATTGAAAATAAATCTGAAAAATGTTAATTTGAACGTCTAATGAACTTAGTTTGGAGCATTTGCTGCACAAGCCACTAGTCTAAATATATTTTGAAAGAATAAATAGTATGATGAGACCAAATCTACCTAGGTATAGTATTTCACCTTCGCCTACAAATCTCGTCACAGTTCTGACGATTATCTCGCCCTATGCTGAAGCCGTGTGGTCCTGAGCCTTGGTAAAATCGCACAAGTATCGCTTGAAATAGTTTTTCTCTCTCAGAATCAAGTTCCTTGCCTATTTATGCAATAAATGTGCCTTGTGTTTGTCTTCTGTCGCCGTTAAGTTACGGAGGGCTGGTTCGAGTCCTCATGAGAAAGGATTTTATCATGAAATTTCTGCCAGTATATGGGATCAGTGCCCACCCAGCATCGTGATAAATTTAGAGAGTTACGATAGGTAGCGAAATCCGGTTTCGAAAACCAGCTGTAACGGCTGGGGGAGTATCATTGCGCTGAACACACGTTACCACCCTTCTGGTTGGATGATCGTTTATCTCTTCTGAGGATGTTGACGTGAGGTCAGCAGTTGGCTGGTCGGCTTGGCCCTTCATGGACAGTCCCGCCACGGAAAAATGGTAATAGTAATTAGTAATATTATCGTAATTAAAAAAATTCTGCTCTGTATCTTGGATACACCGGCACGTAGAACATGACAACCTGTTTTGAGAATGAATGCACAATTGTGTTGGTTTGAATGTTTCATTTTTATTTCGGTTTACAATTTGGAGAGTATGCGTATATGATAAGAGAAGCAATTAATGAAAGACATGCAATATTATTTTCTCTTTATATTAAGAGACATTACAAAATTAGTTTCAGCTTACAACACATTTTTCACTACTTTTGAGCCAAAGTATATCGAACGTGTATACGATCACTTTAATATTGCAAAACTGTGCATTACAAACAAAACTAGTGGTTACATAGGTCTGTAGCTGCTCTCGATGACGAGATATTACTGAAAGTGGCCGAGCGGCACGGATAATTTTATATACAACTTCGACGCTCTCATACCCGTAACGAGTAGAAGTGGCGTCATTAGATATAGTCAGACAACCTACAGTAGTTCATGACCTAACTACTAATAACATTAGCATTCGGCTATGGTATTTGGCGAGATGAGGCCGAGGATTCGCCATAGATTACCTTGCATTCACCTTACAGTTGGGGAAAATCTCGGAGAAAACCCAACCAGGTAATCAGCCCAAGCGGGGATCGAACCCGCGCCCGAGCGCAACTTCAGACCGGCAGGCAAACGCCTTAACGGACTGAGCCACGCCGGTGGCTTCGGCTGTGGTCCATAGTGTTGTTACAATAAGCATTCGAAGTTCTGTCGTATTTTGTTTCATCTCGAAACGGGTGCCCATACTATACTACGTTCAATAATGTCTGACATGCGAACGTAAACATTGCCAGCGGACGAAGGGACAGAGACAACCCTGGGCCATAAGCTTGAAACGGTGGAACCAAAAAGGTGTACTCGTATGGCAGTCAAATTACCCACAGTTCATTTCTTTTTCCGGTGTGTTTATCAGCTGTTTTGTTCATATTATTACGATTACAAATTGTTTCGTGTTGTTGTGAATATTTCAAAAGTGTGGTCAAGTTTAGCAAGTGATATATATTTTTTTAAATAAGCTAATATTCTGCTCGCCTCAACTGTAGAATAATGTCCGTTGATATGTCCCCCTATGCTTTAACATGTGAAGGAGTGCCAACATCCTTCTTGATAAAAGAAAGAATATGGAAATGAAATGTTCAGTCCATGTCCCAAGTGTAAAACTTTTAATAAATATACAGTGAAATTTACATTTATATAATAATCTGCTTATACTTCTGTTACCTCCATATCCATTCTAAACCGTTTACGTATGACCGAAACCGACAGTAGCAATTGAATATTTGGCGATTGGCGGTATTTCGCGGAGGGTTATGGGACATAGAAGATGTAGTTTGACGTCATATCCGTCGCACCGATATATTTGCTTGGAGTGCTCCCTTCTTTCTTTTTATCCTCTCAGGAGAGAGATAATTCTAGGCACTGAACCAATGGCAGAGGTCACATCTCACGCTTATCTTGAAGTTGGACAGTATGAAGCGTCTCACCTCCGCCCAACTTCAACACAAGTCTGGAATGTGACCTTTCTCATTGCTTTAATAGCAATTATCCCTCTCCCTTCTTCCTTCAGCAATGTTTACGTCGCCTGTCGTCAAGCATTATGGAACGAAGTATAGGTCAGGAGAAAGATGTTTTATACGTCAAAATAGTTCAGGACATATGAAGAAAGTAATTATTCAACCAACATGCTATTTTGTGACTCACAGTACACTCACTTCCTTCGCCTCTTGTGTTTACTACCCATCCCAACAGCTTTGCTCGCAGTTCTCTACTACCCCTCGGAGTGTGATATTAACGCGTTCGAACAATAGTAAATGACTAAGCAGAGTGGCTCAAAATCACGTGATTGTGCGTGACCACACACGTTCTGTCACGATAGTGGCATATAAGTTTTTGAACCGATAGATAATAAAATGACTAACTTGTTTGTGAAGGCCATGACAATGAAAAAAGTTAGAAGCTTTGTTCACATATCACTCTGAGCACGTTTGCAGACTTGGTGATAATTCAGACTGTAGCACGTTTCCATTATCGCTGAAATGCTTGCTGCTATATTTACCTTTCCGTGGTAGGTCAGCTCCATGACGCAACGGAGGGGCAGTTGCTGGGTGTCGCTAAAGAATTTCCAATTACCTCCTGTGTCATGTTAATATATTTACATTGCAGTGCAAAAAAAAAACAATTACGATAAATTATTATAGTACCGGTATAGAATTTGTAATAAAATAATTTTCTTAATTTTCATCATGTTAGGAAACGGTGCTTCGTGCTGAAGAATAATACAGTCCCATAAGTAAAGTCGGTTTTGGAGCAAAATTTTAGTTAGAATATGTTGTGACAAGTCCGCCGAGTTAGCTTTGTGGTGGCGTGTCTGTCGATTCCCGGCGGGGTCAGAAATTTTCTTGTAAAATTTCTACCTCGGGACTAGGAGAAATGGCATTGCACAATTTCTAATCACTAGATTGTGCACCAATATTCCTGGGTTAAATCCCAAATCTCTCCGCAGTGCATATGAAGGGAAGGCATATGTCACTGTTGATAGTGATTCGTCCGTCGGATGGAGACATTAAGCCTGTCGGCTTGGTGCTATTCGACAGGAGTAGGCTACGTGCCGGCACCGGGTTTACCCTTCTCCCTTTCACACCATCATCATCCTCACCCATTCTCTACACTACATTTACATGAACACTTAACATACACTCACCCTATTACACGACATAAAGGCTCATTCACAATGAAAATTAAACAACGTAAGCGTTAACTTAAGAATATAAACGTTACGGTAAAATCAAGAAGTCATACCACCATTCACGATGGGAACATAAACATACTTGGTAACCATGGAAACATAACGACGCCATTTCCGCATATTCTGTCGTATACTTCAGCGTTCCACGATTGTATTCTGTTTGCAAATCACTTAAGCATAAGCATGAAAGTTTGGAGTTTGCAAACTTTCATGTTAACATCTTACGGTAATGTTTATGTCAATGCTTATGTGAAACATTATGAATGATCCCATTTGGTAGCCTGGGCGCAAACTTCTGTGTTTATGTTACGGTGATGTTTAATTTTCATTGTGAATGGGCCTTAACTCTTCACAGATACACACCATGCATAACGTGGCCCGCCGAAGTGGTGGGAAATTTGAAAATGGGTCACAGTCCTGCCATCTATTCGCAATATGCGGAACCCGAATCATGCAAAGTGAAGTGGGTAGGCATTAGACACATATGTTGTGACAAGAAATTTATCTAATCTTCAAAGTAAAGGCCATTAGATTCCATGGTCTTGAGTCAACTCGCAGCGAGGTTTGTTATCCCGTGACGTACCAATTTCTATTTTATGACGGGACGAATTTCGCGATACCCATTTCAAGTTTTGGAAATTTCTTCCACGGAGGAAGTGGGCCATGGTTCGAAACAGTTGGCAATCTGAAGGCGTAAGATCAGGACTGTATGTCGGGTGTGATAACAGTCAGATTCATCACAATTCCTGGATTCTTTGCAAGCTTTTTCGAGCGGCATGGGACCTCATTGTTCTGTTGCAGGAGAATTCTATTTTTATTAACGTATGCCAAGTACCTCTCTCTCAATACTTATGAACTCGTTCTGGCTGTTGAGAATATACAGGGACAGCATTTTATTTTTACTTCAATTTTTATTGTACCTGAGTTTTTGAATGTATTTCACTCCCACCCCTTTTACTGGGTGTTCAGTTCAAAATGTGTCATGGCTCGCTGTATGCCGTCATGTGGCTAGCCGATGAGCCTAGAGAATTCAATCTTCCTACACTTCCGCAGAGGTGTATAACCTGTGAGGCAGAGAAGTTGCCTAGCAAGTACGGCGTTCATTCTGAAGAGTACGTACCGATGCGTACGATAACGCCGGTAGTGGCAGGAATGTGAACTGTTTGGAAATACGTACTGTCGGGATATGGGGAGAGGGTTAAGACGATTACTTACGTATTTGTTGACATTAACTTCGACGGTCAACATGTACACGGAGCATTTGATTTGTGTTGTGGAATGTTACCGTACGCAAGCGATGATAACAAATAACCTGCGTACGACTTGCCGGCGCAAAACACAGTTCGAAAGAGGTTATGGTAGCACGCAGACCATACAGACCGCCATCTGTTGCACGACGTTCAAGTTATACCGTACACGTTCTCAAGTTCAGATTGAAGAACGCCTTAAATAATAGGCAACTTCTCTGACATATAAGATGAAATTCGCTTCTAATCGGTGACCCAACAACAGTGACGTCATGACACACTTTGAAATGAACACCCAGTACTAATGAAGTTCCAACTGTCCTCCACACAGAACCAAGGCCGCATATAGTAAACAGCACTGAGTAACTATAGTACGTTCCAGAAATATGTTCGCGTTTTCCAGTGACGAAAGAGCTTTCAATATTGAATCATATTTTCGCATAGGTACTGTCCGTTTGCCTACGTCGCATCCCGATTTCCCCCACCTGCTTCTGTTCGCCCCTCTGTAAAAGCTGAGCTGTCTTAGCTCTTTTCTGAGAACATTAATTTCTGTTAGGAATTGGACGTTTACGTAATATTATACAACTGTTTAAAATAACTTTAATAAAAGGGCCTCGTTAAGTAATTCACTGTCATGTGATTTCCTCCCTTTCTACGATCCTGCGGCATAACCACTTGGACGGACAGTAGATAGCATGTCTGAGTAATTTTATCAGTGCCGGTCGGGCAGAAGTGAAGATTGAATTTACAGTACGTAAGGTACTCTTTTATGGAGTAGGTACAGAATTATTTCAACATGAGTTACTAGTACGAAGGACGAAACTGGCAATTGGAATTAGATGCAGTAGTCTATAATGCGATAATATGCACATTTGAACTGAAGCCTGTATCGAAATGAACGGCCACCATTTTAAAAAATGTGTTTAAATATTCATATTATGATTATTTTTCAATTTAACTTCTTTCTCTATATTGTACGGTAATGTGCTGTAGACAGTATAATATACACTGCATAATGAATACGTTCGCATGGATAGCTCAGTTCGTGAGTAAAAACACTTATTCTTAATACTGTACTGTATTTTGATTAAACAAAAACCTAATGAAAATTATCGAACTCAAAATCGCGATATTTCCTAGTTTACGTAAATGGATGAACTACTTTTCTTCCCTCCTATACCTAGTAGATTGATTTGTTTGTGTTTTACGCCAGTATCATCGAACTACAGTCGTGGAAGGGGGTAGCAAACTGTTTCCGGTTCTCTAAAGGTATAGCCAGGTTAATATTAAAAATGTTAGTAAAAATAAAATGATGTCCCTGTACATCAGCCAAGTTCAACCGCAACTCGTACGTGTTACTGACATTTGAGCTGTGAGCACCCCCACCTCCTTGACTTGAGGGGAAAGGACTTTCCAGCTGTCCGTCCCTTAACGACATTCACATTAGTTCATTCGCAGTGGCGACAGCCTTGTGAGTTATTGTAATTTTCAATGGCTTATCCAAAGACGTCAAGATATTAATTTCACGAATCATGGGATTTGCAATATTTTTTGTGTCAAAGAGAACGGCCAAGCAAAGTGTCACATTTGTTCTAAACATGCAGTGAGGTTCCACATAATGTCCAAATAGAGAACTGCTTGAATTACACAATTCTACTACAATTAAATATTCTAACAAAGAAGGCTGGGTACTATTTAAATCACTGCCCTGTGATAGATTTCGATTGTTGCGTGTGTTTGCAACAAATGTAGTGACAATCTTCGAATCTACATACATTTGCTAGCAGATCTTTCCTAAAATGAGTTAGGCCTACATTAAAAGCCAGTATCGAAATAGGATACGCGACGATCACTTGGTATATTTATTTATTTATTTATTTATTTATTTATTTATTTATTTATTTAATTATTTAATCACTACTACAGACCACGTGTTCCAATTACAGTAGTTATAACTATAACTAACATGCAACTAGAAGTTAACATAGTCCACACCTGTGGAGTAACGGTCAGCGTGTCTGGCCGCGAAACCAGGTGGCCCAGGTTCGAATCCCGGTCGGTTGAGGTTTTTTCCGGGTTTTCCCGCAACCCAATACGAGCAAATGCTGGAGGGTAACTTTCGGTGCTGGACCCCGAACTCATTTCACCGGCATTATCACCTTCATTTCATTCAGACGCTAAATAACCTAGATGTTGATACAGCATCGTAAAATAACCCAATAAAATAAAAAAAATTAAAGTTAACATATCATGAAACTATTGCTATATATATATATATATGTATATATATATATATATATATATATATATACGTATGTGTATATACATATATTGTTCTTTGTAACAAAGGATACACATAAGTTATAGGGCCGTATTCATATACATTTTTAGCGCGAGCTTTCGGTGGATTATCAGCGTTTTTCGTATTCATAAACCAGTGTTAGCGATAGGATATGATTTGAATTCTGTACTAGTAACCAGTGGATAGCCGGGGCTAGCTTAGTACGCTCGTAGCGCGTGCTGCGAAATGTCTATGAATACTGTACCACCCTTAAATATTTAAGTGTGATAAAGTACGAATCAGCTCTAATAATTCTTAGCAGTACTTAAAATCATTGACATCAAGTAATGCTTTACATAACGTTTTCTTGTACATATTGTATGATAACTAAATCCTGTTTATTTGATAGATGATTGTATGTTCGAAGCATTAATAAAAGTGGAGATATTTTATGAGATTGTGTTTTTGATGTCTGCAAATAAAAGAGAGATCGCTTTCTCAAATTTGATTTACCAATATTGAAATTACTGTAATTAGCTGTAGAAGATCAGGGTTGTCTATTAAACCATTTATGGTTTTGAACAAATACATTTGATGTGCTGTTATCCTGCGATGACTGAGAGATGGTACATTAAATTCAACCAGCGTGGATTCATAAGATTGGAATATGTTGTAACATGAGTGTTTTTTCATATATATCAGTTTTAGGATTTTATTCTGTACTCTCTCTAGAATGACCGAGTGCGAGTGATAGTGAGGGTTCCAAACTACAGATGAGTACTCTAATTTATTTCGTATTAAACTATTATATATTTTAAAGACGGTTTAAACATTCCTGAAATCGTTTGAGTTTCTGTAGATGAAACCTACTAGTTTGAAGGCTCTATTCGAAATTGTTTTTATATGTGTTAAAAAGGATAGGTCATGAGAGATTACCACTCCTAAATCATTTACTGAAGTGACCCTTGTTAATTTTGTGTTATTTATGATGTACGTGTAATCCAGAGAGTTAGTATCTTCTAAGACTTTGTACGTCATCATTTGTGCCAAATATAGATAAACTTGTTAAAGAGTTGCCAGAAAAGTCGCTAAGAGAAATGTGAAGCACAAACGACACGAAATCTACAATGTTCAGCGTTCATATTGAGGTAATTGCATTAAACTTCGTTGAAGAATATCATAGTGCATTCAAGTCGCCACTGAAACTCAGCAGACATAGTCCATGTTTGTAAACACAGAACACACGATCACAAAAGAACGTCGCAGCTGGTAGAAAGAGGTAAACCCCTCCAACTGCGGTTGCGCATCCCTGATGTACACAGATCCGCATCAAATGCACGTTCGTTTAGAATCCAAGTGAATCCCACCTTCAAAATTCCAGCAGACACACATAACATTACTTTGGGACCGAAGCGATTTTGTTTAACGGCGACTTTGGCAGACTGATGGGGATCGATCCATGTTTTCAGTTGTCAGAGTTGCGGTAATTACATTTTCATTACATGTGACAATTTTCCTGATAAATCTACCATCCACGGGATTAGCTGATCACATATCTACTCTGCGTTGTCAATTCATGAGGTACAGATCTACAATTTCTGTATGGTTTTCTAAATGTCATAATGTGGCGTTGTATTGCATCTTTTGAAGCACCGAGTACTTTTGATAACCTACGAGCACTTCTTTGTGGGTTTTCTTCCAAAACTCTACGTCAGTGGTCGTCAGCACTCGCTGAAATGTGCAATGGGTACGTGGTGCCGTCCCGTGTGCACTGTCGTGCAACAGGGAGAGATAGAGAGCATACCCGCTAGCAGCTACTATAGTGCACTGCGTTTTCCGCGGGTAAGTGAGGCTAGCCCCAGCGTGCTCTGTGCTGACGACCCCTGCTCTAAGTGTAGCCTATTCTCAATAATTCATGCCTTCGCTTACGTTTTCCAATATGTTGTAAATATTTAATGCTTCTTTCTGCATTATAGAAAAGCTGGAACCATTATTGTACTACACGATCATTAACGACACATATTATTTTTCAAGTCGTGGTTACAGCTTTATAATCTTGTTTCCAGTAGTCCTTTAGAATTAATCTAATCTTAATTTTTATCACTTCCATTTTATATTCTTTGTATTAACAATTGACGACTGTCACATTGATTTCAATACGCAATACTAATCATAGCGTCCAGTAAATTGCATTGCCCGACTAAATAAAATCCTTAAAATCTTACAAAATGCCAAACTTGCAGAAACCGACATTACTTATGAATAATATTTGCTGGAATAATTTATTTCAATAAATCGTATAAAAGCACATCAATTCATATTTTTTGGAGCTTGTGAGAACACGTAATAGCCTATAATAGCAATACTTTGGTTTTTAGTCCACTACAAATGATAGTGGATTTCATGACTAATCCAATAGTATTTTCAGTCATTTCAGTTATTTTTTTCGCTTGTTTACAGATTTTTCTTTTCAGTAACTATATGAGGCCTGGGCGCTAATACGTCAGTTGACTACCCCTTAGCTCCCCACTTCCCCTTCCCTAGCTGAGACAATGTTTCGAGTAGATAGGAAGGTGAGCATTGCTCAGTGACGGATTTTATAAGACAGGCATCATAGCTTTTACGAACTTTCCGCTCTCGCTGGTCGCTTAAAATCTACCACTGATACATAGTGCCTTAGGCCTACTATGCGTTTGTTTCTAAGGCGGTGTAAACGGAAAGGACATGGGTGGGGATTTCTCCGTTCCTTTTCATTTTTCCTTTATGCCTAGGACTGAGCTATATACTTCTATGCTAGGGAATTTCTAAAGCATTGAATGTTTGTCAGAAGCGAGAGTGTTTAAGTATTGCATTCAGGTTGTCCAGTGTTTTCAGAGAAGTTAATTTCACATCGTTAAGTTTACGGTCAATTTTTCGATGCATATAGCGCTTAAGAAATAACAGGCATTTTTGCAAATCTCTTTCGAAATAGAGAAAGGTAGTGTGACCACAGCGATAGTTAAACGATATTTGGCTGATAACGTTACAGTAACCAAATCCTCAAAGAACGGAAACCCACAACCCTCGCGGAAAGGAAACCTATAAGCCTCACAGGATGTCAACAACATCTGCTACCGGATTTCGGAAGTTTGCAGTTCAAATTCAACTGGCTACAATATAAAAATGACGTTCTCTGGCAGAGCTCGTGGCTTTAATTTAGAGTTATCGCATAAAGTGTAGAATGGAATGTTCAGAGCATGAACAATAAGCGAGCGCCTGCTACTTGATAGGTTGATAATGACAACATTGGGAAACACAGCTGATAAGTGGATTACGTTATCTGTAGACCTACATATTTTCAACCAAACCAATGCATTGTCATACTCCTATCGATTCAAAGGGAACACTTCATGGTAAGGTGTTACTTTCACTGTCCCCAACTCTCAACACAATTCTGCAGCCGCTGTTGGTAGAATAACGCTGTTCTACAAGGGTTATTTTTATTTATTTATTTATTTATTTATTTATTTACTTATACTGGCAGAGTTAAGGCCATAGGGCCTTCTCTTACACTCTACCAGGTCACAAAGTACACAAGCAGTGAAATTTATCAAAAAGTGAAAGATCAAAATACTAACATATTATAGAAAATAATAACATATCAAGAGTTGACACTGTATAAAATGAAAATAATCCCTTAGGCTGATAGAAAAAGTAAAATAGGCCTACAGATCTAAAGACTGGAATTTACCATAAGCAACTCAATTAGTACAAATAGTTAAGAGGGAAAATGTATGGAAGAATACAACATATGCAAAATAATATAATGATACTTACTTACTGGCTTTTAAGGAACCCGGAGGTTCATTGCCGCCCTCACATAAGCCCGCCATTGGTCCCTATCCTGAGCAAGATTAATCCATTCTCTATCATCGTATCCCACCTCCCTCAAATCCATTTTAATATTCTCCCATCTACGTCTCGGCCTCCCTAAAGGCCTTTTTCCCTCTCGCCTCCCAACTAACATTCTATATGCATTTCTGGATTCGCCCATACGTGCTACATGCCTTGCTCATCTCAAACGTCTGGATTTAATGTTCCTAATTATGTCAGGTGAAGAATACAATGCGTGCAGTTCTATGTTGTGTAACGTTCTCCATTCTCCTGTAACTTCATCTTAGCCCCAAATATTTTCCTAAGCACCTTATTGTCAAACACCCTTAACCTATGTTCCTCTCTCAAAGTGAGAGTCCAAGTTTCACAACCATAAAGAACAACCGGTAATATAACTGTTTTATAAATTCTAACTTTCAGATTTTTTGACAGCAGACTGGATGATAAAAGCTTCTGATCCGAATAATATCAGGCATTTCCCATATTTATTCTGCGTTTAATTTCCTCCCGAGTATCACTTATGTATGTTACTGTTGCTCCAAGATATTTGAACTCCTCCACCTCTTCAAAAGATAAATGTCCAATTTTTATATTTCCATTTCGTACAATATTCTGGTCACGAGACATAATCATGTACTTTGTCTTTTCGGGATTTACTTCCAAACCTAACTAAATATAAATCAAAGACACAATAAAAAGGCTATGATAATAAATTCATCTGGTGATCAAGAGAGTTCAGTGTCGGTGAACAGGAAAGGAAGTACCCAACTGTAATACCTGGATTGGATGAATGAATCAATCAATCTTTGAATTAATCAATGAATTAATCAATGAATTAATCAATCAATTCAAACATGAATGAATCAATGAATCGGTGTATGAATGAATCAATGAGTCGATGAATAGATTAATCGCCATGATGGATGAATCGATGGATACTGATTGAATATACTGAGAGAGGAAGAATCATCAATTAAATTGTGGGCCTACACGATGATTAAACGCGTCCTTGTAAGGGCTCTTGTAACTCCTGCATGGCTCAATGTGGTCTGCCTTTGCTGTCCACCCACAAAAAATGGGAACAACTCGAATATTCGCTAAACCAACCCTGAGACATTCTGTGAGATGGGAGAGCTTTGCATACTGACTATAGCGCCAGGCGTTCAGTAGCAATATACAATATAATTTGTATTTTTCGTAACCGGTTGTGCAAGACTCTATAGTCCCGTCGCTCTAATTTCCGGCAGCCAATCACGTTGCAGGTCGGCTACATTTTAAACGTGTGGGTCTTGTGATTCGCTGATGAAGATGTTAAGTATTTCCTAAGGCTGGATAAATACTTAATATAATCGCCCGCCATTTTGGCTCTTTCGTTGGCGTTCGCAGAAAGCACACGAGTACGTTATTTGCCGCTCAATTATTTGCTGAATTACAGTGCGTTTGAGTTATTATCATAGGAGCTACGACATGATAATGTTTAACGGTGTGGCAAATAGATTCCTCGTCTGGTAGCTCAGCAACGAAAGAACAAAAATGGCGAACGATACTACCTACCTAGATTTCATAGAGCCTTGACTTCCTAAGACGTAAGCAAAGAGGAGGAGTCACGCCGGGAATAACAGCGTCGCGATCATAATAGGGACTCTCGGGATAGGTGGTAATCCTGATAATATCGTAATGTTGATGTCATTGTTTCACGTCAGTGTAAAGCTAGCGGGTGGAGCAGAAAGAAAAGCTGTGACGGTATAAATCCTAAAAGCGACAGTTTCTCCTCCTGGTATGTTCTGAATGAACCGCATTTCACTGCCATACACAATAAAACCGTAAAAGGTCATGCACTCTAATTTGCTTCATTCATGCATAAAGTGAAGTGTTCAACGAGGCTTATCTTACTTGTTAGACGAATTTGGAGCTCGCTACTGTGCACGCTATATTTCCCGAGCGTGTCGCTGCACTACCAGTGGCACTCCCACTGCACTCTGAATGTGATTGGCCAAGGCCGTCTCATTTCCTAGCCTAGACCTTACTCGGCGGTCATTGTAAGCTAATGGGATCACTGTTACTGCGAACGTAGTTCACTCCATTGAAGTAAGTGCCTGCATGGATTACGTAAGATTTTAAATCATCTTGTAAAGTCTTCCGTTACTTCTGACTGCATAAGGTAGAATGACTGTTGGAAGATAAATGATCCTTTTACAAAACGAAAGGCAAAAGCAAGAGAGATGCAGGTAGTGATGGAAGAATGAATGAATACTTGTAGCCTACGAAACAATCAATGGGTGGAGTCCACACCTGTGGAGTAACGGTCAGCGCGTCTGGCCGCGAAACCAGGTGGCCCGGGTTCGAATCCCGGTCGGGGCAAGTTACCTGGTTGAGGTTTTTTCCGGGGTTTTTCTTCAACCCAATACGAGCAAATGCTGGGTAACTTTCGGTGCTGGATCCCGGACTCATTTCACCGGCATTATCACCTTCATTTCATTCAGACTCTAAATAACCTATGTTGATACAGCATCGTAAAATAACCTAATAAAATAAAAAAAAAATCAATGGATGGATTTATGAATGAGTGAGTCAATGATATACATACGTAGTGTTCTGCAGGTCTTTCACTGCAAACCCAGCATTCTCCAATAGGAATATTTTCTGCCTTTCTCTTAGTCTTATATGATCCATACGTATATCTTAATGTCGTCTATCATCTGATATCTTCTTCTGCCCCGAAGTGCTATAATATTTAATGTATCAAATTTGTCATAGCAAGCTCTTTCTACATAGAACATATCAAACTACCTATACATAATTACAAAGCTGATGTTATTTCTTTATTAATAATGTTTTATATGTTATCGTCCACACCTGTGGAGTAACGGTTAGCGCGAAACCAGGTGGCCCGGGTTCGATTCCCGGTCTGGGCAAGTTACCTGGTTGAGGTTTTTTCCGGGGTTTTCCCTCAACCCAATATGAGCAAATGCTGGGTAACTTTCGGTGTTGGACCCCGGACTCATTTCACCGGCATTATCACCTTCATCTCATTCAGACGCTAAATAACCTAAGATGTTGATAAAGCGTCGTAAAATAACCTACTAAAATAAAAATAAATATGTTATCGTACAAAAAATAGCATAGTAAATTCATTTATAATGTTATACAATTATTACATTCGTAAAAGGTATTAAATTCACTAAGTTCGTTTCATGACATTTGCTCACGTAATAAAGTTTTTCATAATAAGCTTATTACTATTTTAATTTTGTTCGTTACATCAACGTAAAATAAGAATATCGTATTTTTATTCCTTTCCATCAGAGTTTTAAATGTTTTAAAATTTTGTTTTTATGACGTGAAATATTTATCATTACTGTATACGATCTCTAGAATATTCAATTGAAATGGGAGTGTAGAAATATTTCTTAATTATTTTCACTTTAGTTTGAAATAAGTGTGTCTTATTGTCTGTGTTCTCTGAACGTTTAATTAAATTTAGGTTTTAGAGTTTATTTTAAATTTTCCAAGATTTTGTATAACTTGAAATGAGCATTGTTCATTCTCCGTTCTCTAACACAGTTGAAACACAAAAATTAAATGGTATATCGTCTGTATTTTTCCTTAGGAGTTTACCTTTTATGTCAAAACGTTAAAATTTTTCTCTTGTGCCTAGATTTATACGTTTCACATAAAAATAATATAAACACGTAGATAGAAAGTTAGAATATGGTTTTAAGAATGTACAGTCTTAGAAAAAAGTTTTGTCCCACAGATACTACAGTGCGTTCGTAGTTCGGCCGGACCGTTCCGCGGCTACAGCGCTACTCTGGCGGCAGGCGCGCCAATCTTCACCCAGTCCAAGGCCGCCGAGGAACGGCCGAGCTACGAACGCACTGTATATACATAAGTTTCAGAAAGGAGGCAGTGCGCGTGAATAGAGGACGTGCGACCTGGTTCACAAAAGAAGGACACAAATTTCCTTCTAAAGATATACAGTGGTAGAAATAAAAATTTCTGGCTCAAATTAGCAATTTGTGAGCAGCAGTGACGTCGCCAGGATCAGAGCAAGGGGTGTCCGGATGGGGTGCGAGATTTAAAAATGGGGTGCGAGCTGTAAAAATGTGGTACAAAAAGATCCAAAATGTTCTCTCATGCACTTGCGCGCATACTATACATCTGTTTATTAATATTATTATTATTATTATTATTATTATTATTATTATTATTATTATTATTATTATTATTCATCGCATCCATAACGATACACTAAGGGACGTAGTTTTTTCACATCCAAGAAATTGTTTGTTTGTTTTTGTTCTTCAAAATAATTTATGCCTAGTATTTTTTTTAATAAATTGCCCTTTGGGGTGCGGAAAGGGGTGCTCCGATTTTTATGGGGTGCTTGCGCACCCTTTCACACCCCCCTAGCGAAGTCCCTGGTGAGCAGAGGGGGTTGATGTTTCTAAGGCTGGTATTCATAGTCGACACTTTATATCACCACTTTGCAAAGTGACACTTTTGACGAAAGTGGCTCTTTCATATTAATGCTATTCATAGACGATTGAAGAAGTGCACTTTGCAAAGTGTCACTTTACGCCAGCAAAGTGTAGAATTTTAATTTGGTTGGTAACAGAAGTCCCACAATGCCTTTCAAAACAAGTGAACAAACAATAACAAATTAATGACGTATAACCTACAAATTACAATGCTTGTGATTGAATTGGGAGCCTATTGATTGCGCGAGGAAGAAAATATATATTTAAAGTTGTTTTATTTCAGTTTCTAGTTTTTGTTGCCGATAGTTTAGATTATTTCAGTCAGTTCAGATATATAACATTTTATTAAATAGGTAGTGATACTGCTGGTGAAATTAGGTTAGGTTTTGTACAGTACATAACTGATCCATTAATTTATATAGTTAGATTAGGTTCTGTACATATCTTTTTCATTGATTTATGTCGCTAAGTTAGATTTTGTATGTATCCGTTCCACTGATTTATACAGTTCGGTTAGATTTTGTAGCCTACATATCTTCTATTAGTTTATATAGTTAGGTTAAGTTGGACTGAGTAGGTTAAGTTATATATATATATATATATATATATATATATATATAATCAAATTTATATCGTTAGGTTAGGTTTTATACGTATCTGCTTCATTGATATATCGTGTTATTTCCGTTATTTTCATTTTTGTCTTTTTCGTGAATAGTGAATAGAAGTAAAAAAAAGAATGAGTTAAACACATTACTACTGCTATTATTATTATTATTATTATTATTATTATTATTATTATTATTATTATTATTATTATTATTATTACTCTCTCGTTTCCATTATTGCCTGCTCTTCAGGAATAATTTGAATGCCAAATGTTTCTATAATGCAAAACAAAATAGGCCTAATAGTATGAGATCTCTTCTCATGGTGAGGTTATGACCACATGAACTAGAGACAGTAGATGTATTGCTTACCGGCGTGAAAATATATATTACCGGTATCAAAACAGTAATGATTATATCAACATCAAGATAAATCTTATCTCAAAATACAGGTAGTCAACAAAAATCAAAATCATTTTAAACCCAATATAATTATGGAATCTGCTTAGAAGGCAGGCACGTGAGGTCTCTCAATGCTAATTTAAAATAATTATGCCTACATTAGATTGAAGTTAGTTTAATATTATTTAAGTTTAAAAATTCGTTTCAGTAATAAAAAGTAGGTTATATAGGCATATCTACCTACATATCACTTCATCGAATTGAGGTTATAAATATACGAATGTTACTACAGAAATACCTGAACTATAATATTATATATATATATATATATATATATATATATATATAAATGTATGGTACATATCTGTAGCATAGAATTTTAATGCAGTCAATAACTGTCTTATTGGAGGCACTGGCAAACGTCTATTATTCGTTTTTGTCAACCAGTCATCGAAAATATAAGCAATCTCAATAAGTTTCTTTATCAAATCGGAACCGTTTTTTTTTAAATTCTATATCATTATAAAATTCCACGGGATTGTCTTTAGGCCTATCTCTAATTTGTACATTGTCCACTAATTGTGCCATCTCTTCCGCACGTTCTAATAATTCGACAACTTCCAAGACGTCCGCCATTTTTATACAAAGTGCCACTTTCGGCTCAAAGTGTGGTCGGAACTACACTTTCATCCAAAGTGTTCCTTTGCACCAAAGTGTCGACTGTGCAACGGAGAAGTGATACTTTGCGTCTTCCAAAGGACACTTTAATCGAAAGTGTCGACTATGAATACCAGCCTAAGTGGAGAGAAATTCCTCTCATCATCGCTTCCTGCCTATTTCCAAACCATACGGCCGGGGAGCTCGGTTTGTAGAGCAGCTGGCTACGGACTAGAAGGTCCGGGGTTCGATCCCGAGTGGTAACGGGATTTTTCTCGTTGCCAAACTTTCAGAATGGCCCCGAGGTTCACTCAGCCTCCTATAAAATTGAGTACCGGTACATTCCCGGGAGTAAAAGGCGGTCAGAGCGTGGTGCCGACCACACCACCTCATTCTAGTGCCTAGGTCATGGAAAGCATGGAGCTCTACCTCCATGCCCCCCCCCCAAGTTCCTTCGTGGCATGTGATGGGGGTACCTTTACCTTTTACCTTTACTATCCATCAATTCACACATCCATTCGTTTCTGCAAGGGATGCACCTGTGCATGAGATTGGCCACTAAAGGGAAACTAAGAGGTGGAACTTAAACCGAGAGGATTCAATCCGGCATCGGGGCTGGAATCCGGTGTGGCTTAGTGGATAAAGCATCAGCACGTAGAGCTGAAAACCCGGGTTCGAGTCACGGTGCCGGAGAGAATTTTTATCCGCTCCACCCATCAAAATATTCAAATACAAAAATAATAATAATAATAATAATAATAATAATAATAATAATAATAATAATTTTAATTGTTACCCCTGTGAATTTGAATTTTTCTCAAGGAGATCATAATCTCTCTATCTCCCGCTATTGTCTTTTACATTCTAGATCTAGTTATGTATAAGACTATTGATGTGTGGGGTTACGTAACTTCATATAAAGACGACACAAGTGATTGGCCCGGTATTAACCTTTCTGACTTTAATTCGTAGTTACAGAGTACATATAAACACTTTTGTAGCTATTCTTATTTCGAAGTTGAGAAAGTTTGCTGTCAGAAAAGTCAGAATAAATATTACCTGTCTTTCGAAACAAAAGTCACGTGTTTCAGTGTACCATGTTGTGAATGTGTGTATAGTATGTATGTTTTCCGTCACGGTAGAATTTACGAATGAACGTGTACTTGTAATTGTATGCAATTTTCGCAACACGTGATGTGTAAACAAAAATTCATATCTAGCCTACAAGGAAAGGATTTGTGTATTTTAATGTGTGTATAATTGTCTTTTATCTGACACGGATTTAAAGCAAATTCCTAGTACTCCGCAAAGCTAACAAGACTTTAAAATTGTATGTGGTATGTAACATTTCTGAAGACTCATTAGTATCTGCATCCATTAATTAGGTTATTAAGCGTCTGATCTTCAGTACTATATTCAGTCATTCATTCATTCATACCTCTATAATAGGACGAAACTGCAGTTACAATAGACCAGTGATGGGGAACTGCCTCTCTGACAAGCAAACGTTCTGATGGGGGCAGATAAAAAAGTTAAATTTTTCTCTTCCACCATGTTAATAATGTCAAAAGAAGTGCTTTTACAAATTTTGGACACTCGAACGCAATTACGAGGGCCGTAAAAAAATAAGTTCGCCAGGGGCCGTTAACAGAAAAAAAACACAATTTCATTGGATAAATTTATTGGAACAGACACAGCAATTGTTGAGCTATTTTTCAACATATGTTCCATCGAAATTGAGACATTTCTCATGTCATAGGATCGACAGAGAGAGGTACAAACGCAGTCAAATGCTGTTTCCGATCTGAGGCGGCTGACTTCTACGACACAAAAATTGATCCCATGGTATGACAAACGCGTCAGTTCAAGTGGGGGATATGTTGGCAAATAGAGCAACAATTGCTGTATCTGTTTCAATAAATATTTCCATGCAATTGTGCTTTTTTTCTATAAATGACCCCAGGGAAAATCACTTTCTGGAGGGCCTCGTAATTGCGGTCGAGTGGCCAAAATTTATATGAGCACATCTTTTGTTATTATTAACATGGTGGAAGAAAAAAAATAAATTTTTTATCTGCCTCCCTGAGAACGTTTGCTTGTGAGAGCTTAGTTTCTCCCCCTACCTGAGTCTTAACAGGTGGGGTGGGATGGGGTGGAGTGTATGCACTCGGTACAGCTATGGTCCGTCCCAGACTCTGTGGAGTAGAAAGACGAAACAATACCTCTGCGCAAGTGATACGTGGAAAGGCTGGAGTCAATAACTGCTCCTGGGGAGGCAATACTTCAACGAAACGACCAATCGCTTGCAGGAGGGGATAATTTCTATCTGAATTCTACTCTACCTTCTACCACGAGCATTTAGCGGACTAGAGCTGATGCTGCCCGCAATACACTCCGGCACATACAGACTCCGCCCCCATATGCGCGAAGTTTACAGATTCCCGGGACAGTCCATAGAAGAACCTGATATACGTGATGTATGGTAACCTCTGCACCAAATGAAAGTGGTCATGAGGCGAGGTTTGAAAAATCTAAATAAGCTTTGTCTCTAACATTTCCCGTTTTAGAGCAAGTCATTATGTTTCTATGAAGCATTTGGAAACAACACGGCTACTGCAATAATTCTACCAAGCGTGGCCTCCATTCCTTACCTTCCCCTCCCCCTCTGCTGTACTCAGTCGGTGACACGCGACTGTGCGCTACGTTGCAAGATTTATTTTAATGATTTTCGCAATTACTCAATTTAAATTCATGGCAAAACGATTTAATTTTCAAAAAAAGATTCAAGACAGTAACTGTTCAGATTATTTTTATCTATCTGCTTGTATAGCAATCAGTCATTTCTCTCGGCCCATTACCGTAATAGAGCGCTACAAACATTGGGCAAAGACTATTTTTTACCTGCTTAACGGTGCTTCATCTAAGGAAAAGTGTACCGGTAATAAAAGTTTTTTTTTTTTTTCATATTTTACATGTAGAATCACCTCTTGGACAAAGAAATCCCATCTTAATATCAATCCTGGAAAGACACAAGCAATTATATTAGGACACAAACGGCAAACCGACGCTGTAAAGCACCTCGACATTTCCCCCGTTAAAGTAAGTACAATGCATATCCCTTTCAGTTCTTCGGTAAAAAAATCTTGGCATTCACATGGATAATAATCTCAACTGGGACATGCAAATCACAGAAACCTGCAGAAAAGTATATTCTATTATCCATGTGCTAAAAAGGATAAATGTTCATCTTCCCTCTTGCTTAAAAAATACCTTGCTTAAAAAAGTCCCTCGTGTTTGTATTTCCCTATTTTGACTATGCTGACATTTTACTGACTGACTGACCTTTCCAGCGACAACAAAACGAAACTTCAACGTGCTCATAATTTGTGTGTACGTTTTGTAAGCAATGTTCGTAAATATGATCATATTATCCCATCCCTGGAAACAATAGGTTGGCTTAAACTAGATAAGAAAAGAAATTTACATTCACTTCTCCTTCTCTTCGAAATCTTGAACTCTTCTATTCCTTCGTACCTGTCGTCTCGCTTCACTTATCTTTCTTCCCACCAAAATCTGAACACACGCTCTCGCCATGAAACAATACTAATAATACCATCCCATCGCACCTCCTCATACTCATCATCTTTCACAATAGCCCTGCCAAGACTCTGGAGTGCGTTACCTGCTAGCATCAGGGACTGTCGAAATAAAATTGAATTCAAACACAAACTTACTAGGCACTTGGTCAGTAATTGAAACTCGTTCAGACATGGTTTCTTGTAAATAGTTCTCTTAATCTATCACAAAATATTTCAATATCCAGTAATTTCATCACTATAGAATTTTGTTATTCTAGGTTTAATTTGCAATTCAGTAAATACAAAAATATTCTTTGTTCTTAACTTCTATGATAAAATGTCTAGCTTTCATTGATCAGGTAATCTTGTCGTACTTTAATTTTTATTGTAATTGTAATTGTAAATTTAATATTAATTGTAATTTTATTGTTCATATTATAGTTGTAATCTCCTGGTAGAGGGACAGAGAAGCCTGACGGCCTTATCTCTACCAGGTTACATAAATAAATAAATAAATAAATAAATGGATGGATGGATGGATGGATGGATGGATGGACGGACAGACAGACAGATACTAATACTAAATTTTAGTGCATTGGTCCTCTTCCACCCTGTATGTGTAATCGAGGATAATACTATACATTATAACTACACACTAAAATTAATATTTCCTAATAGGTGCATTCTGGATGTACTGTAGTATCGCAATGCTGCTTTTTGAATGTGAATTCTAAAATGAAAAATATTTCCGACCGGTTTGCTGAGATCTGAAGAGAATCTTGCAAGTGGCCATGTGAAAGGAAGGACACCATGTGGTTTGGAATTCCAATTAACAACTGAAGCTTAGCATGTAATGGAAAAAATGTTTAGCTGTTAATTTAAGCACGGCAATTGGAGAGAACTTTAAGTTAAATTCAGTACTAATAGTTTTCAATAAACCATTATAATTATTCATAGTAAAAGAAATTGCTCTGCTAGAATAAAATCAAATATCTACTCGTAATTGTTGCTTCTTATATAAACTGTAGTATAGACTATTATTTATAGTGAATCAGCCGATGTCGGTTATTACTATTCAATTATTTTCAGAGTAATTGAGACGAAATGCATAGTATTACGTAAAGAAGATTAAGTAGAATTGAACTACAGTAGTTCATATCATCAACGAAAATAATGAATACGTATAACTGCACCAGTCATTTTGCACAATGCAGTTTTTATCCTTGCATTATAAGATACGGAAGGCATTATGCTGTCTTGAACAGGTGTAGTTGCTCTCTCCAAGGTTTTTGCGAATTCCTGAACACACGGCTGTATCCGCTGAGGTAGAAATGTTCTGCTTGAGAAGGAATAAATTACATCATTCATGTCTTGTGCTAAATTGACCGCAGACAATATTGCTGTACTGCGAAATTCTTAGAAATATTAAGCTAGTGGGAAAGAGATTCACAGTGAGAGTGAGAGCAGAACATTTCCTTTCAATTTTCTGTGTAGTTTGTTATGAATAAAATTGCAGTTAGTCTGGGTACAAGGAAAAGCAGTAAGAAAGTAATTCTTGGACACATTTGCAAGTTTTGATTTGAATTTCTCTAAGAAAGCAGGTCATGCACTAAATAAATGCTAAGAGACTCTAATAAGGCAGTGATTTCCAAAATTTTAATTCTTCACTTCCGCTTTTTCTCCTCTTTCTTTTTCTACAGTTCACGGAGACTAGTACACTTAACATTGTTTCATCTTCACACAAAATCTTTGAATTATAAAGAGTGAACCGTAAGTAATGTCATTATTTTCAGGTGGTTATTCTTTGAGATATTTCAAACAAAACGTTTAATGCAATTTCGCCCGTTTTTACTTCCTTTTCTAAATAAAAATTGTTTCGGAATATGTATGATAAGAACTTTCTTGTGTTAAATATTATTAACGTACCTTGTTAACATGTTTCGACCTATTTTCGGTCATCTTCGGAACTGGTCGTTGTTGGTCTTGGCGCCTCTTGTTTCCTGTGTGGGTGCGTTCGTAGTGTAGAGTCAAAGAGTGTATGTGTTTTGAAATTGAGTTGTGTGTTGAGAATATCGTTGGGGTGTTTTTTCGTGTGTCTGTATGTTTCCTATTGTTCTAGTGTGTTGAGTTTCTGGCTTTTTTGTTAGATGTTTGTGTTGATGTCTCTGTATGTGTATTTATCTGACATGGAAATACTGCACATCCAACCAAAAAGCCAGAAACTCAACACACTAGAACAATCTATACTAATAATAAATCTGTAGCCAAAATTTTTCTGGTAATTTTCGATTTTCCAAAAATAATTGGTCCTAACATATATAATTAACCAACCTGAAACCGAAAATCGCTTTTTTGAAATTTTTGTTTGTATATATGTATCTCTGTCTGTCTGTATGTTTGTTACCTTTTCACGCGATAATGGCTGAACGGATTTTGATGAAAATTGGAATATAAATTAAGTTCGTTGTAACTTAGATTTTAGGCTATATGGCATTCAAAATACATTATTTAAAAGCGGGGGTTATAAGTGGGCCTGAATTAAATAACTCGAAATATCTCGCTTATTATTGATTTCTGTGAAAAATGTTACATACCAAAAGTTTCTTTAAAAATAAGTTGCGATAAATTTTATTCCTTGAAAAATTTTGATAGGACTGATATTTAATGAGATAAATGAGTTTTAAAATTAAAATAACTGCCATCTAAGGCCGTATAATGAAATAAAAAACAAATGACTTCGTATATAAGCGGCCTTGGACAGCAACAATCGAAAGCTATGAAAGATAGCCTACAGAGAATGTTTCTGTGTTTGTATGAAGTAATATCGGAAGCTAAATTAACCGATTTATATAATTAATTATTATTTCACCATTGGAAAGTGTAGTTTCTCTAGATGGACATAATGCTATAATGTTATTACAGTAACTTCTGATATAATATAATATAATATAATATAATATAATATAATATAATATAATATAATATAATATTTAATATTATATAATATAATTTAAGTTATTTGAAGGGTTCAGAACCATAGTGGGCCAAACGCCATTTACTGAATACGTAGAAAAGAAGGGTTAAAATTAAGTTATTACCATAATTCAATGGAAACATATAGCAAGTAAAATAAAGTATAGACATTAAATCTAAATGATGTCAATATTCATTAAACTATGGTTGCATGTAATAATAATTAAGAAACAGGTTAAAGGAATTGTCATTACACCAAATGAGTGCTCTCTGGACCGAAATGATCGCATTTTAATTATTTAAACACAATTTAAATTAAGTAACATATTAAACGATTTACCCTTCTATCAAACACGAATGTTCCCTGGATCAAATGTCCTATTTTAATTATGTAATTACTTTATATTTATTTCTAACGGGTGCAGCGGAGCGCACGGGTACGGCTAGTATGAAATATACAGACACATGAAAACACATCCCAACGATATTCTCAACACACAACTCAATTTCAAAACACATATACTCTTTGACTCTACACTACGAACGCACCCACACAGGAAACAAGAGGCGCAAAGACCAACAACGACCAGTTCCGAAGATGACCGAAAATAGGTCGAAACATGTTAATAAGGTACGTTAATAATATTTAACACAAGAAAGTTCTTATCATACATATTCCGAAGTGATACAGTGTTAAAAGTTGTGTAATCAAGATGTATAAAAATTGTTAGATATTAAACATCTCATGACTTCTCTGGGAAGGCCATTGTTTGAATTACGCTTTGTCAATTTAAGAGAGCAGCGTTATTATAATCATACAGTACATGATTCGTAGAATTTTAGTTTTGTCCTTTAAATGTACTGTACAGAAATTTTATCTTAAGAAATGTAACTTTTCGTTCTGCAAAATAATTTTTCAATGTTACATTTGTTCGGATTAAATTTCTGAACATTTAAAGGACAAAACTAAAATTATTTCAATCATTCATTATCATAATACACTGTTCTTGTAAATTGAATGAGCATATTGGGAATTTAATCAATGCTTTCCCAAAAAAACGCTATGAAATGTTTCATGTAAAACAATTTTTTTCTTGAAAAGGAAGCAAAAACGAGCAAAATTGTATTAAGCTTTTATGTTTGAAATATCTCAAAGAACAAGTCCCTGAAATTAATGGCATTATTTACGGTTCACCCCTTATAGATATATAGGATGTTTCCGGGCTAGTGTTACAAACTTTCAGGGATGATGGGAAGGGCACATGTATCAATTTTATATAAGGAACCCTGGTCCGGAAATGACTAAGTCGAAAGTTACAATCAAAAATATTTGTGTGGAAATTAAATAATTTTATTTCTCTGTACACCTTATTTATGTGTGTTTATCTGTACATCTTACACATACTGTATTTATCTGACGTTGTTTACGTTGTCTACTTACAGTATTCCATTCAGTGCGCTATCTGAAGGGTAGGGACAGGAAACTACACTAAAGCAATGCAGATAGCGTAATGTGTAACGGACATAGTCGGTCTTGATATGCACGTCTGTAGACAGCAGTGTATGTGTACAAGTTGCAGTGTCCAGTCGATCAGTCCTAGTGAAATGGAGGAGTACACGAGAGCGGAATATGCAGACCTGATTTTCGAATATGGATGAGCCAATGGGAACAGTAGACAAGCTCACAGATTGTATCGGGACAAGTACCCACGTAGGAGACATCCGGCCCATACCATCTTTCCACGACTGTTGCAAAGGTTAAGGAAAAGAGGGCACGTGGTGCCAAATTACAATTCCATTTCCACACAACTATTTTTGCTTATAACTTTCGACTCAGTCATTTCCGCACCATGGTTCCTGATCTCAAATTGATACATGTGCCCTTCTCCATCACCCCTGAAAGTTTGTAACACCAGCCCTGTAACTAACCTTTAGACGCACCCAGTTTGAACATCCGCTCCGGATTCCATGGTGAAAGGAAAACATGACAGAATTTCAAATTAATATTAATATTAATTTAAGTTGTGTATTTTCAGTCTACAACTTACCGATCTATATTAATCAGAATTAATTTTCTGTTTTATTACATTGCAAAGTTTTCGACTTATTTAAAAAGTCATCTTCAGGTGGAGAACACAATAAATGGCACATTGAAAAGAGGTGATATATATACAGTGAGAAAACATTTGTGCATATTATAAAATTGAATATGTAGGCCTATAAATACATTATAAAATTATACATGAGTACTAGAGTGGTTCTAAGTCATTTTGGCATGCAGTAAATAACATTTAATAAAGCTTGTAATATGTCAAAATTAGTCTTATAATGATAACCACACTTTGAGTCTTTAAATATTACATAACCAATTTAAGTCATTTGTTTGCACATATTTGAAATTTAAAATATTTAGAAGCTTAAAAATAGCAGTAAATACCCGCTAGCGTTACTATGTTCAGATAAGAAAAGTCATTGAAGAGATACAAGTACTGGAATTCTATGCGTGTTTGATTACCAGTGCTTGTATTTCTTCAAAAAGACTTTCTTGTCTGAACATAGTGTCACTAGCGGGTATTTACCTGTTATTTTTAAACTTATAAATATTTTAAATTTCAAATATATGCATATGACACGACTTAAATTGTTATACATGTTCAATTTTGTAATATACACAAATGTTTTCTCACTGTATATTACCTGTGTTCACTGTGCCATTATTGTCGAAAATATTTGTGGAAATATAATTTTGTAATGTAATAAAACAGAAAATTAATTCTGTATTAATATTGATCGATAAGTTGTAGACTGAAACTACACAACTGTAATTAATATACATTTCAACTTACCTGAAATTAACTCCCAAAATGACTTTCAGAATTTCAAATGCCTACTGTGAGAACACTATGACTGATAGCCGAATGCTAATCTTATTAGGTAGTAGTTACACCATGAATCAATGTAACTTGTGTGACCATGCCGAAAATCCCCTCGCTATGAGGCACGAGGACGCCGAATTTACATATAAAATTAGCCGTGCCGCACGGCCTTCCTCAGTAATATCTCGGCATCGACAGCAGCTAGAGATCTGTGCGACCACTCGTTTGATTTGTAATCACAAATTCTGGAATATTAAAGTGACAATAAACATGTACGATACGCTCTGAGTCAACCACAGTGAAAAATGTCCTCTGAGCTGGAATTAATTTCTGGATATCGCTTCATATGAAGAGAAAATATATTGCATACCCTTCATTATCATAGATTCATACTCTCTATTTGAAAATCAAAACAAAAATAAAACATTCGAACAACACAACTGTAGTTTCATTCCCGAAACGGGATGACGTATCCTACATGCCATTGTATACTAAATACAGCGCAGAATTTTTTTTGCAAGACCAGTCGCAGGCGCACAGTTGGCGAGACTCGTCAGTACGTATGGTCAGTTAATTCTGGTGACTGTTATATATTATGTGGTATATTTGGGATATAAATTCTCCTGTCTCTCTTCGCGCAGCTCATCTCTATTTACTTTTACTTTTATAGGCGTTCCCTTTCCAGTGGTTGCCTGTTATTCCCGTTTTCCACAAATTTCAATCTTGTCATTGTCTCTGTCCTAAACATTTTCTCCCCATGGCTGTAGTAATTCCTCCATTTCATTTTATACGGGTTCTTCATCTCCTCCTGTCTGCTGCTGACTAATTTATAACTTGTTTTGGGGCTCTTTTATCTGTCATTCTCTGTTCGTGTCCATACCATTGTAGAGTTCTTTTTTCCTTTATATCCATTCTTTCCCTGATGCTTAACCCCACCTCCTTTCTATTTTATGTATGATACAGAATGATCCGTTTGGGTATGGATAAAATAAAAACACAGTAAAACATTTACTACTGAACTTTATTTCTTGAAACTTTGTGCATACAACACTGAAAGATGGGAGATTCCTCAGAGCTCAACATGACCCCCATTGCGTACCCTGCACAACTCATAACGGTGATGCAATTCAACCCATGTCCGTTGTGACATAAGAGGGGTGATCTGTTGAAAAGCTTGAGTAATTTTTACTCTCAGATCATCAATGTTTCTGGGTTTCTATGAATAGACGATGTCTTTAACAAAACCTCACACGAAGAAGTCAGGAGGAGTTAGATCTCGGGAGTTTGGGAACCGAGCCAAGAGATAACTGCTTCTCGTACTGGGTTTCGCCTGCGACCTTCTGGATGTTTTTTAACCCGGAACCTGTTTCTACAAATGTTCGATGCCACAACATTATGGAATCGTATTTAGGTACATTACGCACGCCATACTCACATCGAAATTCCCTTTGAACTCTTTTAACACTCTCAAATTTAGCATACCAAAGAACACATTGTGCCCGCTGTTGATTTGTGGTAGCCATTTTAATCATATACAATTTTCATTTGTCCTGTCAGATTATGCATTGTTGATTGCCATATGAGCCGTTCAGAGCAAAAGTGGTGTAAGTCAAAATTGGGTAATGAGGTTTAAAGTAAAAATTCTGTAAAATACAGCGCAAAGTAGCAGTTAATGTCCTTCGTGCTATCCACTGATTACTAATAGTTTAAATAAATTGAATATTAATTGTTACTTTACGCTGTATTTTACACAATGTTTAATTTAACCCTCATTACCTATTTTTGACTTACACCACTTCTGCTCTGAACGGCTCATATAGAAACTCCGATCTTTTATTCATAATATAACCAGCAAGAAATTTTTCCTACTATCATAATAGCGTTATAATAATAAATTAATATCCATACCCAAACGGATCAGACTGTATATAAATTGATTGCAATGCACAAGGACATTCGTAATGTTTCCTTCGTAGATGGAATAAAATGAAGATTAAGAGATATAAAATTGTCATGCTTCTACTCGTACTCCTCATAGCTTGTCAGAAAATGTTGATGATAACTGAGTAATTTGACATTGTCGGGATATGTGGACTCAGATCAATTACATTGCGTTGTAATGTCATACTTGTCTAGTTCGTTCTCATGTGTGCCCATTATTCATCAGGAAACTTCACTCTCAGTAAGTTGATGCACCTTTTTATGGAGTGAAATAACAAACATAAATTGTTTTCCCCAAATGCAAATTATAATGTATGTAAGCTCACGGAATAGAATGTATTGTTACATATTTCTGAGAAGTTCGGACAATGAACCATTGAATGAAAAGGGTAAGAAACTTCTTGACTGCAAGTGAAATAAACGTGTGGAGTGAAATGCATGACAAGTATTTCCAAAGAAGGATAGGTGATTTCATTGTGAGAGAAAGCAAGTAAAGTAGTGTAATCACATGTAGAGCTGAATACCATACAATGGCATGCACATGATGGGAGATACAATGTGGTCAACGTATGGAACAACAAAAATAGCTTGTCAGGAGGATGTGGATGTGGATTGCTGGTACGTCTGCTAGTGATGAGAAAGAAAGTTAATTACAAAATGGATGACGCTTTATGTGTGAAGTCCAGACTAAAAGATATTAACTAGATATATTTAATAAAATGTCTGTACTTCTTTTTCTATATTTAATACATTTATTTTACTTGTAATTTTTGTGTTTCTTCTATTCGTTATTCTCATTTCCTGTATTTGCTAATTTATTCTTTTATTGTTTCTTCCTTTTTCTAACCTTATATTTTCTTTCTTATATTTACTTCTTTAATTATTTATTTCCTTCCTTTCTTAAGAAACAACTTCGCAAATCATCATGAGTAGGGCAGAAAAAAAAGTATCGGTCATAGGCTAGATTGCATGGTACTTAGAGCCCTGTGTTTACAAAATGCTTGTGTGCACGCTCGACTAGTTACGGTAGCGGCTGTTGTACAGTCCGCTCCGTATGAATGTAGGCCTACTCATAATAGAATTTACATTTAGAGGATTACTTCTATTTCAAATTAATTAACTCGGAACAAATATTACATTTACAAAAAAAATATATCATAATTATCAATGAAGTCAAATACAATTTCCCCGTTTTCTGAATTCAATCGCCTTATTATCTGTTCTTTGTTGGATTTTTGTTTCTGCATTCTGATACAACCTCAGATCACTTAAGAAGCTCTACTATTGAGGAGTTCACACCTGTGGAGTAACGGTTAGCGCGTCTGGTAGCGAAACCAGGTGGCCCAGATTCAAATCCCGGTCGGGACAAGTTACATAGTTGAGGTTTTTTCTGGGGTTTTCCCTCAACCAATATGTGCAAATGCTGGGTAACTATCGGTGCTGGATCCCAGACTAATTTCACCAGCATTATCGCCTTCATCTCATTCAGACGCTAAATAACCTAAGATGTTGATTCAGCGTCGTAAAATAACCTACAATGATAATGACTATTGAGGAGACTCTAATGTTCACTCTATCTGCTCCTTACGACAGTAGAGACACCCTGCAACGGGACTCATTTTGTAAACAATGTATATATAGAAATTATTTACTACCGTGATACCAATACTTTTCTTCAGCCCTAATCATGAGGCAGTTACTCATTCCTTTACGGCATTATTAATGTGTCGTACGCAAACGGAGTGACGTAGAGCTCCCTGACATGACATGGAGATATGAAAAACTTTCTGCTCACATAAAATACGTAGGAAAAGGTAAAGGTAAACATAGTCTGTTCACATGCCATGAAGACACTTGGGTGGCATGGAGGTAGAGCCCCATGGTTTATTGACCTCGACACTAGAATGAAGTGGTGTGGTCGGCATCACGTTCCGACCGCCTTTTCCTTCTGGGAATGACCTGGTGCTACAGTCTAGTATATACAGTCACGAAGCTCAATACGTAGTAAATATGCATCCATAGATAGCTGCTGACCACTAGGATCGCTAATATCGCGTTATTACAGACAATGCGAAATAGTACCGGCACAGTCTATTGCTCCTAGCACCCTCACAACTCAAGCTTCTTGACTGTATATGCTAGACTGTGCTGGTACTCAATCTGATAGGCTGAGTGAATCTCGGGGCCGCTCTGGAAGTTCTGGCAACAAGAAAACTCCACCACCACCCGGGATCGAAACCCGGATCTTCCAGTCCATAGCCAGCTCGTTTACCAACTGAGCTACCCGGCCGCCAAAATACATACAAATTTAATGATAATTTTCGTTATCATAAAAATGAAATATATGTGACAATGAAAATATTAATAGAGAATGATGGCTATTATATTCAGTTGGGATGGATATTTCTGGCAGGTGGAGAAAGATGCCCTGTTGCTTAATGGACAACGGCGAGCTTAAGTTCGTTTTTCGGTTGTTGAATGTAAGTACAAAATATCACATTTGTTGCAATTCATTCGGTTTTATTTATTATATTCTATTCTCATTTGTAAACTGAATTCATTCGATTTCTTAAACTAAAGAACAATTGAGTAGTTACGAAAAATCTACTTACTCAAAAGTTTCTGTTCGGATAGTCTTCGTTATAGAGTCCAGTCCGTACTCAACAGTGGAGGCCATCGATCAAAAGTAGCCTTACTTTTTAATAATAATAATAATAATAATAATAATAATAATAATAATAATACTAATAATAATAATAATAATAATAATAATAATAATCCTGCGCGACAGCCAATAGAGGGCTAAGGTCGACCAGTCCAAATGCCTCAGCAGATGTGAACGATCATCTACCCAGTATGAGAGTCTCGTGTGGTTAGCAAGATGATCCCCCCCCTCCCCCCATCTGTTACAGCTGGTTGTCGTAACCGGATTTCGGTACCTACCGTAGCTTCCGACATTCATCACGATGCTGGGTGAGCACCGGTCCTATACACCGCCGAAATTTAAGGAAAAAAATTTACTTCCTCACGAGGACTCGAACCAGTGCCCATTCAGTAACGCGAGTCAGGCATGATGCCTAGACCAGACCCCTTTGTATTAAGTGTAACGAAATAAATGACATTTTCTATTTACGACGAACGTTCCTTCTTCTGCAACATGGGCGTTTTCATGTTAGCATATAAAAAGAAAAGAATGAAAAGTAATTTTTTGTATTGTAACATTGTATATTAACATTTTAACTAAATTAGTAATTTTCTACTTAATTCTCCTATCCTCTTATTTCGATTTGTTTGTTTCTTTCATTATTCTTTCCTTTCTCTTTGCAGTTTGTATTTTTATTCTCCCACCTTTTTTACTTTTCCATTTTCTTTATTCTATCTCTTTTTCCATTCTCGCTTTCTTCCTTTCTTTTTCTTTATCTATTTATTCTTAATTACTGAAATTGGGGATTTCATTACTAAGGCTCACAGCATAGGCGTAAATACGTATTTCATATAATTTTTTCCTTTAACTTCCACATACCTAATGTTTAATTATTCCTTTCCCGCAAAAGAAATTTATCCTTCTTGCGCTGCGTCTGTCTAGAGCGCTGCTTCCCTTCAGATGGCCCGGGTTCGAGTCCTGTCGTGATGGACTTTGGTGTTATACAAAGAAGAATTTGTAGAGGGTTTATCTTGCGATACTCTCGTTTACCCCTTTCATTCTACCAACACCCCCATCTTTCCTTCATTTTATCTTTCATATGACATAGTTAATTACATATTACAGTAAAGTCTTGTGGGTGTAGTACGGGTTTCTAATGCTGATAACCTCCTGTCAACATCAGATTCATGAATAACACCCGTGCCACCTGCCGGACAGCAACATTCATAGCATATAATTATCCAATGTGAGCCTAAATACATGATCATACCGGCTCAGAAATAGTCAATCTTCTTTGCCCACTCAACATACTCATTAGGAAGTAATTGTGTATCCAGTCACGTGTGCGACATTTAAGGAAAGCAGTCAGTCGTAACGAACTTTAAAATATGTAATTACTGTAGCCTATATGTTTTCAGAGATAACGGTTGGAAACCTTTTAGGATAAGTGGTTTTCGGAAGTGATTAGATAACGTAAATATATTTCACTTACGGTACACAAATTATTATTATTATTATTTATTGTTATTTTATTATTATTTATTGTTGTTATTATTATTCACATAAAATATTAATACAAGTCATATGTTTTTTGACGCGGAACGCTTTTCTGCACACCTTATTTGACTGCTGAAAGACTAAGTAGTACATTAAGCCATTCGAAAATATAACGTAGGCTGTTTCAATTTTGATAATGCACATTTTTATTGCTTTTCCTTTCATTATGCATATTTTGTAATTTAATAGTGCATGAACGCATGCATTTATGATTTTATAGTGCATGACACTCTTGTCTCTAGCTGTAATATAATGTCGTCTCTCTGGCCTCTGGTTAGTTATAAATTTACGATAAATGCTTCTGACAGGTGTTTGACGTCCTGAATTAAGGCCGTGCCAGCGTAATGGATGTGCGCGGATGAGTCTCAAGTTATTGGCCACTCTCAAGCTGCAACCATAAAGTTCTTGGAAGAAATACCTACCGTGTGAGAGTTGTCGTAACTAATTTCAATTGTATGATCCGACCTTGATACTCTGGTGTGGTAATTCTATAGGTTGAACAGTTCCACAAGTATTTAGTGGTAACGGCTTACATTGACAAGATATTCGATTCTCTGGTTAGTCGATGTGGGCTTTGTTTTATTTCAGACATACGTGCTGAAATGGAAAGTTTCCAATATATCGGAACTACGTACTACGTATGTGCTAGTTCCATCTTCAGCTACGGTACTTAAAAGGCAAAAATAAAACCATTCACTTAAAAGTTAGAATGTTTTTGTTTACATACTCTATCGATTTGACTTGTAGGCCTATATAGTTACGAGTGGTGAAGTGTTTTTGTAATCTTCAAAGTAGTGGGTGGATGTGAATTTCCTTCCTTCACGGAGCTCTGAATTTGGTTCCGGAGCTGAACTTCCGGAACTCAAGTTGGTTCCCATGAAATTTTGCTCTTAAATTCAACGTTACTTGATTTGGTTCCCGATTAAAGAAGTGTAATATTTATTTTATTTTTGCACTTTAGCGATTAGAGACTATTGTTTCACCTCAAAACTACATAGTTATATCGAGAACTGCCACATGAGATATTTCTATATTACCCACAATAATTAAATAATGATCGTGATATCATAAACACGATCTGAAAACAGTTCTTTACTAAATCCTCCAAGCAGATGTTGAACAGGGTAGGTGATAAAGGATATACTTGACGTACTCCTCTCCCAATTTCACTTTCTTCTGACATTTCTTCTCCTAGCCTGATTTTGACTCGTTTCATATAAAGCCTTGGTTTTTCTGAACCGACGCATGCGACGTACGAGGTGCGAGAGGTGCGAGGCCCGCCTCGCACAAATCCGGACTACACGAGAGATAGTGAGTGGTTTCTATAACTGCGAAGTACGCAGACCTCGCATCTCGCAGTTATAGAAACCACTCACTATCTTCAGTATAGTCCAGATTTGTGCGAGGCGGGCCTCGCATGGGTCGGTTCAGAAAAACCAAGGCTTAAAGATTACTGAATAATGAAGATTACTGAATGAAGGAGTTATTCAGCATCGAAATTCAATGTGGGCCAGAAATGGCCGACAAATTTTGCCTAATGACCCCTATTAAAAAGGGGTTCTTGTACGCACCGTAAAATTATAACACAAAATCCTCCTGGAGGAGACCATAAGAAATTTATCGCTCTTTAAAACCTATCGCCTTCGGCCGTGTTTGAGTCCGCGAATTTGTGATCCAGCAGCCAGCACGGTAACTACTAGACCATCGAGGACGACCTGGTGTTGTGGAGGTTTCCTTGTGAGAGTAGGAGCAGGTTCGTTCAATTAAAGAAAATGATTGAAGCGAAAGTTGTCCACTACCATCCTCTCATTTAATTGTTTTTGAACAGCCTGTGTAGCTGAAAAGACGTAAACTAAAGAACTGCCAAGTGAAATTGTTTTGTATTCATGCCGTTAACTCAATATTGACAGATTCTGATTCTTGGAAAAACCAATAGGCCTACGCAACATCCTGCATCAAGCCGTAAAAGAAATTGGCAACATTTCCTTATCTGCACACTTTCTTTCTTCACATAGCAAACACAAAAGCTTGAAACATATAGCTATACTAACCGATTACGACTTCTCGCGAATTTCAAAGGTAAATAAGAGAGCAGTAACATCTATATGTCTACATAAATTTGATTTAAGAGAGAACTTACGTGATTCTAAAAAAAAAAAAAAAATCTAGTATAGTAATTATGGAGAAGTTAGGAAAACACACTTCGGAATTAATTCATATTGTCTATATCAGCTCTGGACATAAAAGGGAAGGAAAAAAGAAAAGGTGATTCCCCCGCCCATGTCCTTTTCGCTTACTCCGCTTCAGAAACAACAGTCGAGCACTATGCATCAGTGGTGGATTTTAGGCGACCAGAGAGAGCCGAAAACTATGTATGATGTCTGTCTTTTACAATCCGTCACTCAGCAATGCTTTCCTACATGTGTACTAGTATCGGTTCGAAATGTTACTATTTCTGTCGGGAAAGTTGAAGTGGGGAGTTGAGGGGTGGTCTGTAGTGACTCAATCGAGTTAATAACGACCATATTCTATATATTCTAACGCTATATTCTTCTACAATTTCTCGTAGCCTTTCTCATCGTACAGCTTTCCTCCTGTTATTTATTTCTGCATTTCTGAAAACTTCATTAAACCGATATGTTTCTCCCGCAAAATATTTCCCACAATCAAGATGGCAAACTATTCTGTTGTCTTCGGTGAACAATTTATATATGACACTGCTGGTATGTTCAATTCAATTTGAGTTACAATTCAAAACATTAAGTCACTAATCTTTATAGGGTAGACCAGGGTAATTGTAAGCACTTTTCACTAATTTAAAATATATTTCAACATTACACAACCCTCAGTAACGGTAAACATGACAAAGAAACATTGTGTTATTTTTAGATCTTTCTTTTCCCTGAAAATGGGTTTAAAATAATAAGGTTGACTTTTTTTCATCTTTTAATTGCTCGTTTACATTTACCACATCTGTTTATATTTACCCCTTTGAGAGGGGGTAATTATAAACACCAATTTTCGCACGGGCTATCAGAAACTGAACATTTCTTGTTCTGTTTCAGAAGAAAGAGCTGTACTTCTTCCAACTCCAATTTTGGTCACTGGTACATTTCGTCCCTTTAACCTATGATATATGACGATATAGGAACTCAGTACCTCTCCTGACTTCACCATAACTGTAGTTACTATTTTTCACATCTGTGACAACCCTCTCTATATCCGCCACAGTGTAGTTGGGTGGGGGTCTCTTTGATTACTGAAAAGTACGAAATGTATCCATAGTAAAACATGTTTACAATTACCCCCAAGCAATTAAAACTATGGGGAAAATGTAAACACGTCATAATTTAATGAAATGAGGCTATGGGAGATCTCAAAACCATTGTAATAAATGTTAACTACTATATATTACTCATAAAAACAACATGTTCTTAAAAAATAGCACTGTACGTTTACTTTACAATACCAAAAATGAAGGTGAAGCAAAATTCTTTCTCAACTTTTTTGTACACTCTTACGAAACATTCGTTCACAATTAAACAGTTACTCCTATTTGGTGCCAAACTGTTTTGTAGGTTAGCCAACATGTTAATTTAAATATTCCCCCGAATTAAAATTTATATATTGACAGTTTTGTATTTCTCACAGCATTTGTTTACAATTATCCCCTGTTTACAATTACCCTCATCTACCCTATTGTGAAACATGTTCTGCACTACAACATTTTAGTCTTCAAATACGTTTATATATTCTACGGTCCTTAATAAAATTAGGACGAAAGTTAAATGATAGACCTATAATTAAAATCTCTCATTGTTCTTCCTGGGAGGCATCTGAAGACAGATGTGACGTTATAGCTTGCATAACTTTATATGCAATGTAATTGTTCTTCCTGTAAGGCAACTGAAAACGGAAGTGACGGTGTAGCACACACAATTCTTGTATGTAGAGGTAGTCATAACCTCTAGCTGGCCCGTGGTTCACACCATATGCATTCAATGGCTGCATAGTTGACTGCATAGCACTTCTTCATTTTTATAATGTCCGAAACTAAAGCGATATTTGATTAAGGTTTCAAGAAGGGGAAATAGATAGCTAATATATTTACTCGCATATTAGATCCCCATTTTCCTCTTTTTTAATACAAAAAGTATGGAAGGTCCTATATAAAAACAGTAAGAAAAAAATTAAGGTAAGTAATAATAGGCTGAATATAATAATTAGTTTAAAATACCAATACATTTTCTCCGCGAAGTCAATCACATTAAAAATTAAATGACACAGAATAACTCGCTCACATGTTGCTCATTTTTACATTCACACCTGACACTGATCTCTTTCTCTAAATGACTGACCTCGGAAATATGGTATGCGAAAACTGATACCATCAGTAGAAGAAGGAAGGAAACTTGTCTCTGTGCTGTGACAATGGAAGAACTAACGGGACAGAGAGTACGATAAGTAGTTCGGGGATAAACAGACAAAGAGAGATGTTGTTCCTCTTTGTCAGCTCGGAGACATTTTGGGAAGTTACGGGACAACGGGCAAAGGATGGTTTCATAAGCGGGTTTTACCTTGCAATCTTTCCACAAGCATTTGTGATTGATACTGTACATGAATGTGCAAAAGTTTTAGGCAGGAATTCAGAACTTAGAGCCTTGTATTGTACTTATGTCGGAGAGGTTTAATATTCATTCATTCATAGTGTTCTGCCCAAGAGACGGTCTTTCACTGCAAACCCAGCATTCTCCAGTCTTTCCTATTTTCTGCCTTCCTCTTAGTCTCCGCATATGATCCATAGCCTATATCTTAATGTCTTCTATCATCTGATATCTTCTTCTGCCCCGAACTCTTCTCCCATTCACCATTTCTTCCAGTGCAACCTTCAGAAGGCAGTTTCTTCTCAACCGTGACCCAACAAATCATTTTCCTCTTCCTGATCAGTTTCAGCTCATTCTTTCTTCATCCACTCTTTCCAACACAGCTTCGTTTCTTATTCTGTTGTCCATTTCACAAGCTCCATCCTTTTCCATATCCACATTTCAAATGCTTCTAGTTGCTTCTCTTCACTTCGTCATAATGTCCATGTTTCTGCTCCATACAATGCTACTCTCCACACAAAGCACTTCACTAGTCTCTTCCTTAATTCTTTTTCCAGAGGTCCGCAGAAGATGTTCCTTTTTCTATTAAAAGCTTCCTTGCCATTGCTATCCTCCTTTTGACTTCCTGGTAGCAGCTCATGTTACTTCTTATAGTACACCCCAAGTATTTGAAGTTGTCCACTTGGTCTATTGCTTCATTTAGAATTCGCAAGTTTACCTTCTTTATTTTTTCTTCCTATAATCATGGTCTTCGTCTTATTTGCATTCATCTTCAAGCCATACTGCTCACAGCTGTCATTTAGCTCCAGTAGCATATCTCTAAATGTCATCTCCTCTTCTGTTAACAACGCCAATCACCAGAAAATCTGATGCACTTTATTCTTCTTCTTCCTCCTACTATCACTGCTTCATGTTCTGTAAACAGTGCTTTACTATATCCTCCAAGTAGATGTTGGACAGGGTAGGTGATAAAGGGCATCCTTGACGTATTCCTCTCCCAATTTCACTTCCTTCTGACATTTCTTCTTCGATCCTGACTTTGCCTCGTTTCATATAAAAATTAGTGAACAGCCTTCTATCTTTCCAATTCATACCAATTTTCTTTAGGATCCCCATCAGTTTGGTTTAATATTGCGGAGATATAAATATATTTTTTACATTTTGTTCTTAAAGTAGTGGAGGGCCTTATATGCGAGGGTCTCTAATACGCGAATAAATACAGTAGCATACCATAGTTTTCCACGTGCACATTTATCTTTATTAATTCGTGTCCGCCGAAATTCAAGGTTTCAACGCCACGAAGTAAGCAGCAGTATTGGCTCTTCTTCAACCATTAATTTTGATTATTATGATTTGAAATTTTCTAAAATAAGTTATTTATTTTCTTGTAATATTAAACAGTGCTGCCAGAAAAAATTAATCAACACCATCATTTATTACGATGATATGATAATGGTGGATTGTTTGGATGTCCAAGGAAACTGAAGTACCCAGAGGGAACTCCTGTGTTGTCTGGACAACGGGCTTGCCCAACACAAGTTACAAATTCAGAGTGGATCAACCGCGAATTTAACCCGAGGATCCCGGTTCATAAGCCCAACTCGCTAGCACTGAGCTACTCTGGCAGTTTATTTGTCGATTTATTAATAAGTCAATTAAGAAATATCCCTAACTTGTCTCTCTGAAAACTTTCAGATCGCGCTGCAATCTAGTAAAAGAGTTGGAATGGAATTTCGGGGGAGGGGGACACAGCACTGCGACTTTTAGGGCCGTATTCATAGACATTCTTAGCGCGGGCTTCCGGTGGATGATCAGCGAACTAACGTTTTTCGTATTCATAAACCAGTGTTAGCGATATGATATGATATGATATGATATGATATGAATCCCGTACAAGTAACCAGTCGATAGCCGGGGCTAGTTTAGCACGCTCGTAGCGCGGGCTAGTGAAATGTCTATGAATAGCACCCTTAAAGTTTTATTGCTCTAACTCTTAAGCTAGGCGCAATTCCAAACTCTCACCGGTTGACTACACTAAGGTTCACTGCTTACCCAGATTTAGATCAGGCAATCCCCCTCGTTCCTAGGCCAGCCCCCTCCGTGCTTCGCCAGCCGGCGTTCGGGGAATGCTATGGAATGATGACGAAATGGATCAATTTTGACGGAATTATATACCTAGATATCTAATACGGAGAAACGGGAAAACCTCGAGAAAACCTTGTCCGCCACAAGTGTCACTATGGATTTTTCATAATCCATGACCTGACCGGGACTCGAACCCGGACAGCCTGCGTGACATAGTACAAGGGATTGATTTAAGGAAACGACCATCTGTCTATGAAATAATTAATGTAGAGTGGTCATGTTTACAAATCTTTCGGGAAAACGTGGATGAAAGAGTGGCGTACCGGACTGTAGGGGAGACTTGTACCTTGGATCATTTTTTTGTTTCTGATTTTTGCTGCTACCTAGCCGACTTAAACTGAAGTAGATTGTAGAGAAAGCCGCTAGATAGCTCTGGTCATAGTTCCGGTTTTATTTATTACAATGTATGAGTTCTGTGGACGAAACAATTTCTTTGGTACCAAAAGTAAATATTTCGTTCATTGTTATATTTTTCTAACACGAAACCATATTGTATTTGTAACTATCAATCAAGCAGGTGTGTTCTCTATCATCTAGTGAGTAAATACATATCGATGGCTGAGAATCAGACTGTTCTAAGTCCAACTTTTTATAAGAAAGAAATTTGTGTTTCATTGTGTTCCAGTTCTTGTCTGTATATGAATCGAACAAAATTGTAAATATTCCTCTCCATAAGGTTGCTATGAAGCTATTCCAAATTGTTTCATGGAGTTTTGAATGTCAGGAGCTTAAAATAGCTTTCCTAAAAAAGAAAATAGTAAAATTGACTTGGAACAGTTTGGTTGTGGGCCATCGATATGTTCATTTCCATGATTTATTCTCATCTAAATTTTAGGCAGCCATATTTGTTTAAACGTACACCCTCTTGTACCTTGGATCACAAAACGTCTTGTGCCAAAGAATATGATCCTATCGGTTTTTGTTTGTTTTATTTTAAGATCATGCCACGATGTAAGTCTAGAGTTAAGAGTACCCCAATTAATCCCGATGCTTTGAAGAAAGCTGTTAAAATAGTTATGGCTCTTCTAGAAATTAGAATTTCGATCAGAGAAGCCTGCAAATGATGGAAAATACATTTTTTAAATTATTGTGAACTTTTACAAGTATATTTTTGCACCTATATCCTCTGTGGCTCAATTTTCCAAGGTACACGAACCTGTTGTACCATGGAACTCTTTACATATTACTTCATTTTTTTCATCCTTAATAGATCTAAAACAGCAAAATATCTGTAGGAAGTTTTAAAGGAATCTTCAATAATTATTTCAAGCATTTTTTCATTTAAAAAATTTCATTTCCCAAAATTAAAAAAAAAAAAAATGAAATGTGAAAAGTGATTCTTGGTAAAACAGTCTCCCCTAATAAATATATACAGACGTGGACAAATTATTATTAGACTAAAACGTTTTCTTGGAAACATAATTGTAATTCGTCATATTAACTATCAGTATAATTCACAGAGTCTCTATTGTTGTAAATATGATTGTTTACATCTTCTGGTATATTTCTCCAATGGTTAAGTACATTTTTTCTGGCTATGTTGGTACTACTGGTTGTTTTAATTATATACTGCAGAAGATATTCTCCCATGGCCTGCAAGAAGACCGGACACGAACGAAATTGAAAATCTGTGGTCTATACTGAAGAAGAAAGTGAACAAAAAGAGGCTTACAACAAAACATGGACTCATTTAAGCACTGTCTGATATCTGGCTAAATGACGCTGATATTCAAAGAAAGTGTCAAACTTTGGTTTCCAGCATCCCTGACAAAATCAACGTGTTATAAAGAATAAGGGAATGTTCACAGAATATTAGTAACCTTAATACTCAATTTTCTGTTCATTATTTCTGTGAAAAATACATTTTTGTTCATTATTTCTACCGATAAATACAGCTTCGTTGCACATATAATTAACTTAGTCTAATAATTTGTCCACGTATATATATATATATATATATATATATATATATATATATATATATATATATATATGTATATGTATATATATGTATATGTATGTATATGTATATGTATATAGTAAAATTTCATGTAGATTCATATTTAAAGAACTATCTCATAACTACCTGAAAATACATGTTAGCGTTGTTTTTGCGGGTAATATTTCCTTATCACGAACCGGTTCTATTAAGATATTGTTATTAAACACAGCTGGTAAACTTATTTATTTTTAATGAAAGAAATTTCAGTAACTCGTCTCTTTTGAGGTGATTAAACAATCGTTATGTATCCTCCACTTTCCATAAGTCAATTTTAAGGTACTAGATAAAACTTGCCCTTGTATTTTTCGCAGTAGCGACAGAACGTAGAAAACAAGATAAGTTACTAAGAAAACTAGCTTGAATGTAACATACTGTGAAAGCCAAAGCTTCCTTATGATAAGGACGGGTTTGTTATGAAATATTACGTCTCTTTCGCATTCGTCAATTTGTGTTTTGGTTTCATTTATAATTGTTTGTCATAGTTAATTTTACATCAGTGTCACTCAGTGTCTTCGACATGTATATGATAAGAATAGGTAACTACTAATTTTTTTATAAAGAGCCGTCATAAACCTAATGAAAATGTTTTTGATAAATTCTGAAACTAGGAGCACAGAAAGCGGATATTATCTTCACATTGTAAAACCAGAAACTTGGTACTCTATAACATTGTGACATTTACAAACACATAAAAACACACCCACAGCACATCCTGAACACTCAACTCAGTTTCAAAACACACACCCTTTTCGACACAATCATGAACACACCCCACCACAGCAGGGAACCAGAATATAGCGCAGGATCTTCACTAGGCTTCGGACAATAAAGAATATAATTTCGAAACTAGTCAACCAGGTAATTTTCTAATGTTAACATAGTAAAAAGTTATAAAGTTAATCAGAGACAATTTTTTTACAGCGTTGGATAGGATGCTGTGGACAAGAAAACGATGCTTTAGTCCGGATTTAATATCTTGCGATTTTTTTCTTGTGGGGATGTATGAAAGACAGTTTTTTTGTACCTACACTACCCGCTAACCTTCAGGAAATTCGCGAACGTATAATCGTGACTATAGCACTAACCGATCGTAATATGCTGGCACGCGTGTGGGATGAAATGGATTATCGGCTAGATGTCTGCCGTATCAGCAAGGTGGACACATTGAGAATTTTTTATGTATAAAAAAAAAAGCTTGGAGAGTTTACCTACATTTCTGTATAATAAAATGCAGTATCCGTTGCTTAGTTTATTTGTGGTGAGTTCTAAAATGTTTCACGGTCTTATGAAAGACCCGGTATTGTTCGTAAATAGGAATAAATAGAATGAAATGTTTATATTTGTGGATATTATCAGGAAAAAGGTATTTCAATGCACAAAATACAGCTGCCATGTTGTATTGATAATTATCCGTAACGATAACAATTTTACTAAATCTGAAAGTAGTTCACAATTTCAGAAATAACTTAAGTAGGCCTATATTGAGCCTATGGAATTTCCAAGTTAGACTTATTCAATGCTGAGGAAAAAATATTGAATTTCATCAATTTTTCAGTACTCAAAATGCATGTCCCCCCTTTTAAGACAAATCGCTTTAGTGCAGGCCTGAAACCGCAAACCTCTCATATTTGCATGACTGTCACTGGCAGCCGAGGAGAACACAACTTTCAAGAAAGGCAGAACAAAGCGTTAAAGTTTTCCCTTAGAATAATTTAGTGAATTTCAATATACAGTTCATATATTCATGGAATACAAATCTTCAGATACGTTGAACAATGTTACTTTGTTACAGTAGTTAATTTTACTGGTGATAATAGCACAATCTACTATATACAGTCACGAAGCTTGAGTTTTGAGGGTGCTAGAAACAATGGACTGTGACGGTACTATTTTGCATTGCCTATAATGAGGCGATATTAGCGATCATAGTGGTGAGCAACTACCTAATGTTTGCATATTTACTACGTATTAAGCTTCGCGACTGTATATACTAGACTGTGGTAATAGTACAGTTGCTTCGTACTATATTGCACAGCCTTATCGACACAACGACCATTTTCAAGTGTCAGATATTGACAAAAGTAATAAAATGTAATCAAAATAAATCTATTTTATCTTGTTTACAGCACACCATTCGTTCCCTCCGGTGGGGTCCTCTGAACCAAGGTGTGTTTTTAAATGATATTTTAACAGAGTTTAACTTTATCACGTTCTCTGATGTTTAACAGCTTGCTGTAATATTTTTTGTTCATCTCAGACTTTTGAGAGACTGACTTTAAGAGACACTGGGACTGAGTTTGGAAACTTTTAAAGTTTTTGATCAAATGCTTTGAAATTCGGTGGGCTTGTTGGGTCTGCACATTTAAATAACGCTACCATACTTCATCAATCTTCGTGCATTAATTACTTAATTAATTCACTTAAAATTTTCTGCGAAAAATTTACATCCAATGAGTAGGAAACTACGCATAGATTTTCAAATTTCAGCATTGGTTAATGGGATAAAAATTTTCGTATAAATCATAATTCTTGAATGATAATTTTCTTTAATTTTTAAAAGTTAAAAATTCGTGTCATGATAAGTTTCTAATCAAAAGCTGAATCCATGCACTACTTTGTGTATTAGTGTGTGCTGAGTATCCATGCAAAGCTTAATTTAAATTAGAGTAAATAGAAGCCGGTAGGGACATTTTTATTCACTGGAAACCCAGTTTGGAGAAAACACAATTATTAGTGGGCGTAGTAGGTTTAAAAGATCTCCGCATAGCACTTTAAAAATAGCAGCAAGACCTTTAAAAATCGCGGGCGGGAGCTAAATATAAACCAGAATGTTAATCAAATACATAAGGTAAATAATTATGTAAAAAATGAAAAATATATTTTTTCTCATTTTGGCCAAAAAGTCAGTCCTAGTGTCCCTTAAAGGCTGGTTTACAATAAACCGGAACGACAACCAGGACGAGAACGAGAACGGAAAAATTGTTAAAATGTATATATTTAAATGTGAGCATTCACAATTAACGAGAAGCTTACCGGAGCCCAGGAACGGGAACGTGAGGTTGTCCAAGTTTCAACTTTGCCGTTCTCGTTTCCGATCACAGCCTACTAGATTAATTCTGTTGCCATGATAAAGCTATTTGATCGTAGTATATTTTGTAGCAAGGAGGCCATGACATAACTTCTTCTTCATGCATCGTTTCTAACTAATTCGGAAATTCATTAAAATCACTTTCAATATAATATTATGCTACGTGTATTTGTGACCAGATTACCACGTGAATTTAGTTCTTAAATATTCTGTGTGATAAATTCTGAAGTTGATTAACCTGCGTTTATGTTGACTAGTTTGCTTTTTTTTTAACTTGGTTATTTAACGACGCTGTATCAACTACGAGGTTATTTAGCGTCGATAGAATTGGTGATAGCGAGATGATATTTGGCGAGGTGGGGCCGAGTATTCGCCATAGAATACCTGACATTTTCCTTACGGTTGGGAAAACCTCGGGAAAAACCCAACCAGGTAATCAGCCCAAGCGGGAATCGAACCCGCGCCCCAGCGCAACTCCGGATCGGCAGGCAAGCGCCTTAACCGACCGAGCTACGCCAGTGGCTGGCTAGTTCGTTCTCATGAGAGAACGTCATTGGTCAATTATACACATGTAACATCAGAATCCGTAATATCGACTTTACATATCGTTATTGACATACATATCGATGTGCATAGCCGTTTCCGTTCTCGGTTTATTGTGAATCAAAAATCTTCACTTTCACTTCTTCCATTTCTAATTCTCGTTCTGGTTCTCGTTCCCGGTTTATTGTGAACTAGCCTTAAAAGGAATGAGTTCGCCTTAGGGACTTCTCTTGACTTGCAAGTCTTGCATACCTGTTCTATCGTAAGGTTCAACTTTATCTGTGTTCACTGTTCAGGATAAGATTGGAGCAAGGATAAAGAAATCAAATCTCACTGATTTTTATCAATCTAGAATTACATTCACTTCCCACTCTCAGTGCCTATCTAGCATCACATGATAATGAACTCTCGTCCGATTTCTTTAGATGTATAAAAACCCATCTTCATTGATTGACATTAAAATTAAGGCAGTATTATCCTTCCTGCAATGGAAAGAACAATTTTGGATACAAATAATAGTTTATCCGTAAAAAAAACAGGGCTATTAAAATAAATTCGAGTTTAAAAATCGTGGTTCCTTAAACATACCTGCCGCAGTCTTGGTTATGTTATTACAGTAGTAGTAGTAGTAGTAAGTTATTTACGACGCTTTATCAACATCTTAGGTTATTTAGCGTCTGAATGAGATGGTGATAATGCTGGTGAAATGAGTCCGGGGTCCAGCACCGAAAGTTACCCAGCATTTGCTCATATAAGGTTGAGGGAAAATCCCGGAAAAAACCTTAACCAGGTAACTTGCCCCAACCGGGAATCGAACCCGGGCCACTTGGTTTCGCGGCCAGACGTGCTAGCCGTTACTCCACAGGTGTGGACATGTTATTACATGCACCACCCATGAATCCCGATGGTTTTCTAATTGCAATATAACACTTAATGTCATTTGCATCAGCATGCTTGTGTGACAGTACATTTTCTGCTCTGGTGTTCTCTAAGAACAAATATACGTAGAAGTAAACTTAATGTCGAGGTAGACTTGCGCCTTAAAGTATGTAGAACTGAAGGGTCCAGAACCATAGTGGGCCAAGCGCAATTTACTAAAACCGTAGAAAACAAGGGTTAAAACGAAGTTATCGCCATAATTCAATGGAAACAAGCAAGTAATATGAAGTATACACATTAAAACTAAATGATATGTCAATCTTCATTAAACTATAATATTCACTTAACTTTAACCCTTGCTTTCTCCGTTTTTAATAAATGGCGCTTGGCCCACTATGGCTCTGAACTCTTCAATTAAACTATACTTCGCAAAGCAACGTCAACCATCTCGTCCATATCCTTGATAACCTTAGGGTAAGTCTTAAAACTGGTTTAATGTTATTCTTAGCAAAGATGTCAACCATATCACTGATAACCTTGTGTTAAGTCTAAGAAACTAGTTTCATTTTCACAGCAAAGATATGATAAACATAGAATAACTTTGTATCTAGTATTTATACATTATCAGATAATATTCAAAAGCTAAAACTAAAATTTAATATCGGTATGAATTCGTTAAAGTCTTGGTTTTCCTGAACCTACGCGTGCGAGGTGCGAGGCCCGCCGCGCACCTCGCAGCTATAGAAACCACTCGCTCTCTCTCGTGTAGTCCGGATTTGTGCGAGGTGGGACTCGCACCTCGCATGCGTCGATTCAGAAAAATCAGTTTTAAGATGTTTAATTCACTGCAGTATTCAAATGCTTAGTGACTATACTGTTTTCGCTGTAAGAAAAATCCTAATGTAAACACAAGCACGTGGCTGTCATACCCGTGATTGGCTAGCAGTCGAAACATTCACATGACGCAGGAAAATATAGTCCGTATTTGGAAACTATCATCTTGTATTATTTGAAAATAAAAAATGTAATTCTAGTTGTTAAATACAATGTGACATATAACTTCACTCATATGTAAAACGATATGTAAAAGAAAAGCTACTTTTATATTTTGTTATGTACTATGAACGCGGATGAATACAAACAGTAATACCGAGGTGGTCTGTTCTTGTAACAAGCTGGCGTCACTTGAGCTCGTAGATGTTCACGTAAGCTCGTGGTACTGAAGTATCGCTTCTGCAACCTTGGTGTGTATGGTTAGTAATCATAAGAGTAGAACCCTCTTAAAAGCGGAGAAAAATAAATAGTCTTAAATGTATATAATAAGTTATGTGAGTTTTAATTAGAGTAATTATAAAGTAAATGCTTCCTAAGCAAATGAATGCAAAGTAGTGAGGTTAGGCCTACTTGACGAGTAACGGGAAATGTTTAACATGAAACAGAATGTACAACAGTAGGCGGGAACACGTACTGAGAATCTATGGCGCCAAACAGCGGCCAATGAAGCCTCATTTCAGTCACGTGCTATTGTTTATATTAGGATTTTTCTTATAGCGAAAAGATTATAGGACTTTATTACCAGCCTAAATTATACAAAATATTTTAGGGATGCGCAAAAGTGAAATGTGACCTTCAAGGAGTCCCTGACATTCAGAAGGTGGGAACCACTGCTGTACACCATCCTCTTCTGCGCAAATGTAGAAGTATCTTGAACGTAATTTAAAGCCTTTATATCTTTGTCAAGTCTTTCTAATGTTTAATTGATATAGACT